>NC_048236.1:11165711-11227975 GCF_002007445.2 Ailuropoda melanoleuca
TTTATCTGTAGTGTCATTTGCAAATATCTTCTCCCATTCCGTGGGCTGCCTCTTAGTTTTTTTGACTGTTTCCTTGGCTGTGCAGAAGCTTTTTATCTTGATGAAGTCCCACAAGTTCATTTTTTCTTTTGTTTCTCTTGCCTTTGGAGATGTGTCATGAAAAAGGTTGCTGTGGCCGATGTCAAAGAGGGTGCTGCCTATGCTCCTCCTCTAGGATTGTGATGGATTTCTGTCTCACCTCGAGGTCTTTCATCCATTTGGAGTTTATCTTTGTGTATGGTGTGAGAGTGAAGCCCATAGCTTTAACTGCTCGTGTTAGAACACAAGCCTTTTTCCATTTTAAAATGAGAGTAGAAATAAGATTTCAATATGGAATTTCATTTCACAGTAACTTTGCTCAGACTATTTTTCTTTGTGAATTCGAAAATGTTTGTAAACCAATGAAACTAAATAAAAAGGCAAGTGTAGAATAGACCATCAGAGGGCGCTATTCCTTAACTCCAGAGGAAAAAGCCTCTACTGCGGAAAAACTGACGAAGTATGCACTCTGCAACAGACTGGAGATAGCCCTGAAATTTTATCCCTTTACTTTGCGAATGAGACAATTAAGCCGTGGTGGGGAGGGGGTGGCGGGGAGCAAATGACTCCCCAACATCATGCAAATTCTAGGAATACTGTCAGAACTAGAAACCAGTCTCCTGACTGTTAGAGCACATCATGATTCTTGGTGAGATCAGAGACAGACCCAGACTTTCCTATGGGCTTATGCTCATTTCCACTGGGATCTCCCAGCAATAAGAGGTATGCCTGGAGTTGCTGCACCTGCTGTGGGTAAGGGGAAGCAAAGAGGGATGGAGACAGCAGGACCTGGAGGCATTTGAGTGCCCAAAAAGCTGTCCTTGAAACTAGTCCACCTCTTGGGTATTCTGGTGATGCAAACCCGTATAATTCCGTTTTATTGAAAGCCAGTTGGTACAGGATTTTCTGTCACTTCCAACCAAGAGTCTTGAATATGCCAAGCTCCTCTGCTTTACAAGAGAGCCAATGGAATTCAGGAGATAGGGTTTTATTTTGGAAAGAGAAAAAAAAGGTTCTAGGTAACTCACCAGGACTGTGTTTGCAAGGTGATAACTAAGGATAGAAAAACACATAAGGACATGCTTATGTTTCATTTTCCCCCAGAAATTTAAGTTCCAAAGTTATGGATACAATTGGGTTTTTTTTTTCCCTGCTGTCTTCTCCGTTGGATTCTTGGCAAGGTAAAATATTTCAAAGACCATTAAGAAAATATGTTGGTAGCAGGGAGATGCAGGTTATGTCATCTTTAATACAACAGTGTCCCCTGACTCTCTCGGGCTAAAGAGTAGGGAGTAAAGATCCTGTGCAGTTGATGTACTTCGCCTTTATATGCATTATCTCATTTCCATCCCATAGCAACTCGGCAAAGTATTCTCATGCATCTTTTACAGACGAAATAGAGACAAAGAAGTTATAAACTGCCTAACGTCCCCTCGCTAATATCTATAAATATGAGGATTTGAACTCGAGTCTATGCTCTTGCTTTATGCTAGAAGGACTTGTAGCCCCTCTGAACCCAGTCCTGACAAATTTCCTAGGAACTTCAGCGCATAACAGCTTTCATGAAGAGGGCATGTGGAGGAAGCTTCTCTTACACAGACCGCCTCAGAGTCCTGCTGTAAGAAGCAACAGTGTCCTCCTCCTCCCCGCCGTCGGCTTGGCAGCCACAAAACAGCAAGCATGAGTGAATGCATCTCTATCCACGGTGGCCAGGCTGGGGTCCAGACTGGCAATGCTTGCTGGGAGCTCTACTGCCTGGAACATGGCATCCAGCCCGATGGTCAGATGCCAAGTGACAGGACCACTGGGGGAGGAGATGACTCCTTCGACACCTTCTTCAGGGAGATGGGCACTGGCCCGCATGTGCCCAGGGCAGTGTTTGTAAACCTGGAACCCGTGGTCATTGATGAAGTTCACCCTGGCACCTGCTGCCAGCTTGTCCACCCTGAGCAGCTCATCACAGGCAAGGAAGATGTCCCCAATATGCCCAAGGGAACAGTGCACCATCGGCAAGGAGATCACTGACCATGACTTGGACCGAATTCAGAAACTGGCTGACCAATGCACAGTCTTCCGGGCTTCTTGGTTTCCACAGCTTTGGAGGAGGAACTAGTTCCATCACCTCCCGCTGATGGAAAGTCTGTCGATCATGGCAAGAAGTCCAAGCTGGAGTTCTCCATTTACCCAGCCCCCCAGGTTTCCAGCTGTAGTTGAGCCCCACAACTCCATCCTCACCACCGACAGCACCCTGGAGCACTCAGATTGTGCCTTCGTGGTAGACAACGAGGCCATCAATGAGTTCTGTCGCAGAAATCTCGATATTGAACTCCCAACCTACGCTAACCTGAATAGGGTGATAGGTCAGATTGTGTCCTCCATCACCGCTTCCCTCGGATTTGATGGAGCCCTGAATGTTGATCTGACAGAGTTCCAGACCAACCTGGAGCCCTATCCCCACATCCACTTCCCTCTGGCCACCTATGCCCCTGTCCTCTCTGCTGAGAAAGCCTGCCACGAACAGCTTTCTGTAGCAGAGATCACCAACGCACGCTTCCAGCCAGCCAACCAGATGGTGAAATGTGACCCTCGCCATGGTAAATACGGGGCTTGCTGGCTGTTGTACCGTGGCGACGTGGTTCCCAAAGGTGTCAGTGCTGCCATTGCCACCATCAGGACAAGTGTACCTTCCAGTTTGTGGACTGGTGCCCCACTGGCTTCAGAGTGGGCATTAATTACCAGCCTCTCACTGTGGCACCCGGTGGAGACCTGGCCAAATTCCAGCGGGCTGTGTGTTTCCTGAGCAACACCACGGCCATCGCTGAGGCCTGGGCTCGCCTGGACCCCCAGTTTGACCCGACATAGGCCAACCATGCCTTTGTTCACTGGTATGTGGGTGAGGACATGGAGGAAGGAGGGTTTTCTGAGGCCCGTGAGGACATGGCTGTCCTTATGCATTATGAGGAGGACGGTATGGATCCTGTAAAAGGAGAGGGTGAAGAAGGAGAGGAGAACTAAAGGTAAAAATGTCACAGAGGTGCTGCTTTTACAGGGAAGCTTGCTCTGTTTCAAGCCTTGAAAGGCTGTGCTCTGATCAGTTAATTTGTACACAGCACTAGACTCATACACGATTGCTGACTTGTGCTTGAAAACACAACGCTTTGTTACAGACCCAAGCCGTCCGTTTCTCTGATGGGTTTAAAGAAGGTATTCCTTGTCCTAAGGGGGGGGGCAGGAGGGCACAGTGAAAGCATAATGGATTCAAAGATATAAAAAAAATGCAGTGATTCCGTTTGAGAGCTAGTTTTTGCTCAGAAGTTCCTTCTAAATCATTTGTACCCACTTTTTCCCTTTTTGAGGTGTAACATACATAAAAAGTATATTTAAAAAAGTACATAAAAAGTATATTAAAAAGTACATAAAAAGTATATAACATACATAAAAAGTACGCTCATCTTAAGTGTACAGCTTAGTCATTTTAAAACATATTTGTAGCCATGAATCATCACCTGGATTAAGATGTAAAGCGAGTCTAAAACTGTAGATGTTTCTTTTATGTCTTTCCAGTCGGTACTAGTCCACTCCCACCCAGAGGCAACCACTAGTGGGGTTGGGTAATTGTCGCTTAGTGCTGTCTGTTCTGGAGCTTATAAATTCAATCATACAGTATATTTTCTTCTTTTTAAAAATCTGCTTCTCTGCTCAACATGATACTTGTGAAATTCATTCGTGTTGTAACAGTTCTTCTCTATCCTTGTGTTATAGTACACTGCTCTTCCTTTTTTAAATTGAGGTATAATGGACATGCAACAGTTTCACATGTGCTGCGTAATGATTTCATATGTATATGGCAAAATGATTACTATAACGAGTCTAGTTAACATCTGTCTCTATACATAGTTACAGAAAAGTTTTCTTATAATAAGAACTTTAAGTCTATTCTCTTAGCAACTTTCAAACATGCAATATAGTATTATCAACAGTTACCATGTTATACATTACATCCCCATGACTTATTTTATAACTGGAAGTTTACATTTTGAGCCCATTCATCCATTTCTCCCGCCCCTTACCCGCTACTTCTGGCAACCACTATTCTGTTCTCTATGAGTTTGTAGGTATATGTGTGTTTTAAGATTCCATATAGAAGTGAGATTATACTGTATTTTGTCTTTCTTTCTTTGACTTATTTCACTTAATACAATGCCCTCGAGGTCCATGCATGTTGTCACAAACGGCTGTATTTCCTTCTTTTTATGGCTGACTAGCATTCCATTGTGTGTGTGTATACCATACTTGTTTTATTCATTCATCCACCGATAGACACTTAGGTTGCATTCCCATCTTGGCTACTGTAATAATGCTGCAGTGAACATGGTGGTGAGGGGGTGCAGATAGAGTTTTAATTTTCAAGTTAGTGTTTCAATTTTCTTCAGATCTACACCCATGGAATTTCTGGATTATATGGCAGCACGAGTTCTAATTTTTTAAAGAACCTCCACATCCTGGTTTCCATAGTGGCTGCACAAATTTACACTTGCACCTGCTGTTCATGGGCAATCTCTTGTTTCCACATCATCGCCAACGTTTATTTCTTGTCGTTTTGATAAGAGTCATTCTAACAGGAATGAAGTGATATCTCACTGTGCTTTTGATTTGCACTTCGCTGACGATGAGTGTTGTTGAATACCTTTTCATGTACTTGTTGGCCATTTGTATATTTCCTTTGGGAAAATGTCTATAGAGATCCTCTGCCCATCTTTATTTTTTTTTAATAATTTTTTATTACATTATGTTAGTCACCATACAGTATATCCTTAGTTTTTGATGTAGTGTTCCATGATTCATTGTTTGCCTATAACACCCAGTGCCGTGCAATACGTGCCCTCCTTACTACCCATCACCAGTCTATCCCATTCCCCCACCCCCTCCCCTCTGAAACCCTCAGTTTGTTTCCCAGAGTCCATAGTCTCTCCTGGTTCATTCCCCCTTCTGATTACCCCCCCTTCATTCTTCCCTTCCTTTTCCTACCGATCTCCCTGCTGTTTCTTACGTTCCATAAATGAGTGAAACCATATGATAATTGTCTTTCTCTGCTTGACTTATTTCACTTAGCATAATCTCCTCCAGTCCTGTCCCTGTTGCTGCAAATGTTGGGTAATCGTTCTTTCTGATGGTTGAGTAATGTTCCATTGTATATATGGACCACATCTTCTTTTTTTTAATAATATTTTTTATTATACTATGTTAGTCACCATACAGTACATGCCTAGTTTTTGATGTAAAGTTCCATGATTCATTAATTGTGTATAACACCCAGTGCACCATGCAATACGCGCCCTCCTTAATACCCATCACCAGCCTATCCCATTCCTCCCCCACTGAAGCCCTCAGTTTGTTTCTCAGAGTCCATAGTCTCTCATGGTTCATTCCCCCTTCTGTTTAACCCCCCCTTTCTTCTCCCCTTTCTTCTCCTACCTATCTTCCTACTTCTTATGTTCCATAAATGAGTGAAACCATATGATAATTGTCTTTCTCTGCTTGACTTATTTCACTTAGCATTATCTCCTCCAGTTGCGTCCATGTTGCAGCAAGTGTTGAGAACTCGTTCTTTCTGATAGCTGAGTAATATTCCATTGTGTATATGGACCACAGCTTCTTAATCCAGTCATCTGTTGAAGGGCATCTCGGCTCCTTCCACGCTTTGGCTATTGTGGACAATGCTGCTATGAACATTGGGGTGCATATGGCCCTTCTCTTCACTACGTCTGTATCTTTGGGGTAAACACCCAGTAGTGCAATGGCTGGGTCATAGGGTAGTTCAATTTTTAACTTTTTAAGGGACCTCCACACTGTTTTCCAGAGTGGCTGTACCAACTTGCATTCCCACCAACAATGTAGGAGGGATCCCCTTTCTCCACATCCTCTCCAACAATTGTTGTTTCTTGCCTTGTCTATCTTTGCCATTCTAACTGGCGTAAGGTGGTATCTCAGTGTGGTTTTGATTTGAATTTCCCTGATGGCTAATGATTTTGAACATTTTTTCATGTGTCTGTTAGCCATTTGTATGTCTTCATTGGAAAAGTGTCTGTTCATATCTTCTGCCCATTTTATGATTTGTTTATTTGTTTCCTGTGTATTGAGTTTGAGAAGTTCTTTGTAGATCTTGGATACCAGTCTTTTATCTGTAGTTTCATTTGCACATATATTCTCCCATTCCGTGGGCTGTCTCTTAGTTTTTTTGACTGTTTCCTTGGCTGTGCAGAAGCTCTTTATCCTGATAAAGTCCCATAAGTTCATTTTANAAGTCCCACAAGTTCATTTTTTCTTTTGTTTCTCTTGCCTTTGGAGATGTGTCATGAAAAAGGTTGCTGTGGCCGTTGTTGTAGAGGTTGCTGCCTATGTNTTGTTTATTTGTTTCTCGTGTATTGAGTTTGAGAAGTTCTTTGTAGATCTTGGATACCAGTCCTTTATCTGTGGTGTCCTTTGCAAATATATTCTCCCATTCCGTGGGCTGTCTCTTAGTTTTTTTGACTGTTTCCTTGGCTGTGCAGAAGCTCTTTATCCTGATAAAGTCCCATAAGTTCATTTTATCTTTTATTTCTCTTGCCTTTGGAGATGTGTCGTGAAAAAGGTTGCTCTGGCCGATGTCATAGAAGTTGTTGCCTATGTTCTCCTCTAGAATTGTGATGGATTTCTGTCTCACCTCGAGGTCTTTCATCCATTTGGAGTTTATCTTTGTGTATGGTGTGAGATAGTGGTCCAGTTTCAATCTTTTGCATGTAGCTGTCCAATTTCCCCAACACCATTTATTGAAGAGCTTGTCTTTTCTCCACTGGATGTTTTCCTGCTTTGNTGACTGTTTCCTTGGCTGTGCAGAAGCTCTTTATCCTGATAAAGTCCCATAAGTTCATTTTATCTTTTATTTCTCTTGCCTTTGGAGATGTGTCGTGAAAAAGGTTGCTCTGGCCGATGTCATAGAAGTTGTTGCCTATGTTCTCCTCTAGAATTTTGATGGATTCCTGTCTCACATTGAGGTCTTTCATCCATTTGGAGTTTATTTTTGTGTATGGTGTGAGAGAGTGGTCAAGTTTCATTCTTTTGCATGTAGCTGTCCAATTTTCCCAGCACCATTTATTGAAGAGACTGTCTTTTTTCCACCGGATGTTTTTTCCTGCTTTATCAAAGATTAGTTGCCCAAAGAGCCGAGGGTCCATTTCTGGGTTCTCTATTCTGTTCCATTGGTCTATGTGTCTGCTTTTGTGCCAGTACCATGCTGTCTTTGTGACCACAGCTTCGTAGTACAGCTTGAAATCTGGCAACGTGATGCCCGCAGCTTTGTTTTTCCTTTTCAACAATTCCTAGGCAATTCANTGGGTTCTCTATTCTGTTCCATTGGTCGATGTGTCTGTTTTTGTGCCAGTACCATGCTGTCTTTGTGATCACAGCTTTGTAGTACAGCTCGAAATCCGGCATTGTGATGCCCCCAGCTTTGTTTTTCCTTTTCAACAGTTCCTTGGAGATTCGGGGCCTTTTCTGGTTCCATACAAATTTAAGGACTATTTGTTCCAGTTCTTTGAAAAATGTCCTCGGTATTTTGATCGGGATGGCATTGAAAGTGTAGATTGCTCTGGGTAGCATAGACATTTTAACTATATTAATTCTTATCCATGAGCATGGAATATTTTTACACCATCTTTTTATGTCTTCCTCAATATCTTTCAAAAGTGATCTATAGTTTCTAGGATATAGGTCCTTTACGTCTCTGGTTAAGNTTCCATACAAATTTAAGGACTATTTGTTCCAGTTCTTTGAAAAATGTCCTCGGTATTTTGATCGGGATAGCATTGAAAGTGTAGATTGCTCTGGGTAGCATGGACATTTTAACTATGTTAATTCTTCCAATCCATGAGCATGGAATATTTTTCCATCTTTTTATGTCTTCCTCAATGTCTTTCAAGAGTGATTTATAGTTTTCTAGAATATAGATCCTTTACGTCTCTGGTTAAGTTAATTCCGAGATAACATATGATTTTTGGTGCTATTGTAAATGGAATGCATTCCCTAATTTCTCTTGCTTCAGTCTTATTGTTCGTGTATAGAAATGCAACTGATTTTTGAGCATTGATTTTGTATCCTGCCACATTACTGAATTGCTCTATAACTTCTGGTAGTTTGGGGGTGGAGTCTTTTGGTTTTTCCATATAGAGTATAATGTCATCTGCGAAGAGAGAGAGTTTGACTTCTTCTTTGCTGATTTGGATACCTTTTATCCCTTTTTGTTGTCTGATTGCCGTTGCAAGGACTTCTAGTACTATGTTGAATAATAATGGCGAGAGCGGGCATCCTTGTCGTGTTCCTGATCTTAAGGGAAAGGCTTCCAGCTTTTCCCCATTGAGAATGATATTTGCTGTAGGCTTTTCATAGATGATTTTTATGAGATTGAGGAATGTACCCTCTATTCCTACACTCCAAAGGGTTTTAATCAGGAAAGGATGCTGTATTTCGTCAAATGCTTTTTCTGCATCTATTGAGAGGATCATATGGTTCTTGACTCTTTTCTTGTTGATATGATGTATCACGCTGATCGATTTGCAAATGTTGAACCATACTTGCATCCCAGGGCCGGCACGTCTCTGTCCTTTGTGCTTCTAACACCGCCAGCTGCTCCCCCTCCGTCCCCGTTCCCGCGTGTGCTCCCGAGCTCCCTGTTTCAGTGTGGTTTGCGCGTACGCTCCAGAGCTGCCAGTCAGTCTGGTTCCAGCGAGCGCTTGGGAGCTCGGGTTGTCAGTCTGGTTGCTCGCACGTTTCCTGGCTCACGGTCTCAGTCTGCTCTCTTGTGGGTGCCGGTCCGCGAGTCTGCCCGCTCCCCCATGCAGGTGGCTACTGCTTGCCGGCGTCCGAGCGGGACTGCTCCCTCCCCCTTCCATTTATCTTCTGATATCTGTGCACGGATTCACGGCTCCCCGCTTTGTACCTCAATACTCAGTGCTGGAGATGTTCATTCATAGAGATCCAGATGTATCTTCCTCTGGACCACATCTTCTTAATCCAGTCATCTGTTGAAGGGCATCTCGGCTCCTTCCACAATTTGGCTATTGTGGACAATTCTGCTATGAACATTGGGGTGCATATGGCCCTTCTCTTCACTACATCTGTATCTTTGGGGTATATACCCAGTAGTCTCTGCCTGTCTTTAAGTCAGATTGCTTTTATTCTATTGAGTTGTATGAGTTCTTTATAGAGTTTGGATATTAACATTTTGTCTGATAGAAGATTTGCAAATATTTTCTCTCATTCAGTAGGTTGTATTTTCATTTTGTTGATGGTTACTCTGCTATGCAGAAGGTTTTCGGTTTGATGAAACCTAGTTGTCTATTTTTGCTTTTTCTGCCTTTGCTTTTGGTGTCAAATCCAAAGAATCATTGCCAAAATTTATGTCAAGAAGCTTACCACCTTTTTTTTTCTGAGAGTTTTATAGTTTCAAGTTTAACATTCAAGTCTGTAAGTCATTTTTAAAACTGAAGCAGAGTTAACACACGAACGTCACATTAGTTTCAAATGTACAACATCGTGATTTGACCACTCTGTACGTTATGCTCTGCTGACCTCAAACGTAGCTACCATCTGTCACCACACGATGCTGTACTACAATATAACTGACTATATCCTTTTACCTTATATCCCATGATTTAGTCATTCTATAACCGGAAGCCCAGTTTTCCCATCCCCCTACCCCTTCTCCTCTGGCAACCATTAGCTTGTTCTTTGTATTTATGGGTCTGTTTCTGCTTGTTTGTTGGCTCCACATATAAATGAAATCAGATGGTAATTGTCTTTCTTTGCCTGACTTATTTCACTTAGCATAATACCCTCTAGATCCATCCATGTTATTGCAAATGGCAAGATCTCATTCTTTTTGATGGCTGAGCAACATTTCAGTGTGTGTGTGTGTGTGTGTGTGTGTGTCCCTGTATCTATGGACACATGGGTTGCTTACATATCTTGGCTGTTGTAAATAATGCTGTAATAACATAGAGGTACATATATCTTTTCAAATTAATGTTTTCATTTTCTTTGAGTAAATACTCAGTAGTGGAATTACTGGATCTTATGACATTTCTATTTTTAATTTTTTGAGGAACACATACTATTTTTCACACAGTCACTACAGCAATTTACATTCCTACCAACAGTGCACAAAGGTCCCTTTCCTGTACTTTCTCGCCAACACTTGTTATTTCTTGTCTTTTTGAGTCTAGCCATGAAAACAGGAGTAAGGTGATAGCCCATTGCGGTTTTGATTTACGTTTCCCTGATGATGAGTGATGTTGAGCCTCTTTCTTGTGTCTGTTGGCCACCTGTATGTCTTCTTTGGAAAAGTGTCTATCCAAGTCCTCTGCCCATTTTTTAATCAAATTGATTGTTTTCTTGGTGTTGAGTTGTATAAATTCTTAATATATGTTAGATAGTAACCTCTTGTCAGATGTATCATTTGCAAATACCTTCTCCCATTCAGTAGGTTGCCTTTTTGTTTTGTTAATGGTTTCCTTCATTGTATAAAACTTTTTTATTTTGGTAAAGTCCCAATGGTTTATTTTTGCTTTTGTTTCCCTTGCCTCTTCGAAGAGACATATCCATGAATATGTTTGCCAAGTTTGATGGTAAAGAGATTATTGCTTATGTTTTCTTCTAGGAGTTTTATGGTTTCCGGTCTCACATTTAGGTCCTTAATCCATTTTGAGTTTATTTTTGTATATGGTGTAAGAAAGTGGTCCAGTTTCATTCATTTGCATATGGGTGTCCAGCTTTCCCTTTCTTTATTGAAGAAACTTTTTCTCTGTTGTATATTCTTGCCTCTTTTGTCATAGATTAACTATATAAGAATGGATTTATTTCTGGACTTTCTATTTTGTTCCATTGACCTATAAGTCTGTATTTGTACCATACTGTTTTGATTACTATAGCTTTGTAGTATATCTTGAAATCTGGGATTGTGATACCTATAGCTTGCTCTTCTTTCTCAAGATTGCTTTGGTTACTTGGCATCTTTTAGTATTTTTTGTTCTATTTCTGTGAAAAATGCTATTGGTATTTTGATAGGGATTGTGTTGAATCTATAGATTGCTTTGGGTGGTATGGACATTTAATGATAGTAATTTTTCCAAGCCATAAGCATGCTATGTCTTCCCATTTGTTTGTGTCATCTTCAATTTCTTGCATCAGTGTTTTGTAGTTTTCAGAGTACAGGTTTTTTACCTCCTTGGTTAAGTTTATTCCTAGGTATTTTATTATTTTTGGTGCAAGTGTAAATGAAATTATTTTCTTGATTTCTCGGCTACTTCATTGTTAGTGTATGGAAACACAATCTATTTCTGGGTATTTTGTATTCTGCAACTTTACTGAATTCATTTATTACTTTGAGTAGTTTTTTTTGTGGAATCTTTAGGGTTTTCTATGTATGGTATCTGTCATCTGCAAATAGTGACAGTATTACTTCTTCCTTACCAATTTTGATTATTTCTATTTCTTTTTCTTGTCTGATTGCTGTGACTAAGACTTCCAGTACTATGTTGAACAAAAGTGGTTGTTCCTGATCTTAGAGGAAAAGCTCTCAGCTTTTCCATCATTGAGTATGATGTTAGCTGTGGGTTTTTCATACATGGCCTTTACTTGTTGAGGCATGTTCTCTTTAAACCTGTTTTGTTAAGAGTTTTCATCATCAACAGATGTTGAATTTTGTCAAATGCTTTTTCAGCATCTGAGATGATCACATGATTTTTTGTTTTGTTAATGTGGTGGTTAATTGATTTGAAAGTATGAACCATTCTTGCATTCTTGGAATAAATTCCACTTGATTGTGGTGAATGATCCTTTTAAAGTATTTTTGAGTGCAGTTTGCTAATATTTTTGTTGAGGGTTTCTGCATCTATATTCATCATGGATATTGGCCTGTAGTTTTCTTTTCTTTTTTCTTTTTTTTTTTTTTTGTAGTGTCTTTGGCATTTTATCAGGGTAATGTTGCCCTATAGAATATATTTAGAAGCTTTCTTTCCTCTTCTATTTTGGAACAGATTGAGAAGAATTGGTGTTAACCCTTTTTCAAATGTTTGGTAGAATTCACTTGAAAAACCGTCTGGTCCTGGATTTTTGTTGGGAGTTTTTTGTATACAAGTTCAATTTTGTTATTAGTAATTTGTTTGTTTAGATTTTCTATTTCTTCCTGATTCAGTTTCAGAAGATTATACATTTCTAGGAATTTATCTATTTTTTCTTGGCTGTCCAGTTTGGTGGCATATAGTTTTTTGCAGTATTCTCTAATAATCCTTTATAGCAATTGTTATCTGTGGTATCAATTGTTATTTCTCTTTCATTTATGATTTTATTTATATGAATCCTCCCTGTTTTTTTCTTGATAAGTCATCTAAAGATTTACCAATTTTCTTTATCTTTTCAAAGAGGTAGCCCTGGGTCTCATGAATCTTTTCCATTTCTTTTGAAAGTCTCTATATTTCCACTCTGTTTTTTATTATTTCCTTCCTTCTACTAATATTGGGTTTTGTTCTTCTTGTTGTAGCTCCTTTAAGTTTAGATTATTTGAGATTTTTCTTGTTTCTCGAGGTGTGCTTGTCTCTATAAACTTTCCTCTTAGAACTGCTTTCCCTGGATCCTAAAGATTTTTGGACTGTTGGGTGTTTGTTTTCCTTTGTCTTGATGAATTTTTAAATTTCCTTTTTGATTTCTTGGTTGACTTGTTGTTTAATAGCATGTTGTTTAGCCTCCACATTTGTGTTTTTTTCCAGTTTTTTTCTATAATTGATTTCCTGCTTCATATCATTGTGCCATGAAAAGATGCTTGATATGATTTTAATCTCCTTAAATCTATTGAGACTTGTTTTGTGGCCTAACATGTGATCTCTCCTGGAGAATGTTCCATGAACTTGAAAAGAATGTATATGCTGTTATTTTTGGATGGAATATTCTGTATATATATATATATATATATGTTAAGTCCATCTGGTCTAATATGTTGTTTAAAAACACTGTTTCCTGGGCGCCTGGGTAGCGCAGTCTTTAAGTGTCTGCCTTCAGCTCAGGGCGTGATCCCGGCGTTCTGGGATCGAGTCCCACATCAGGCTCCTCTGCTGGGAGCCTGCTTCTTCCTCTCCCACCCCTGCTGTGTTCCCTCTCTCGCTCACTGTCTGTCACATAAATAAATAAAATCTTAAAAAAAAACAAACAAACACTGTTTCCTTCTTTATTATCTGGCTGGCTGATCTTTTTCTTTTTTTCCTGTAGTAGTCTTGCAATCTAATATTTTTTTAATAATAATTTTTTATTATGTTATGTTAGTCACCATACAGTACATCCTTAGTTTTTGATGTAGTGTTCCATGATTCATTGTTTGCCTATAACACCCAGTGCTCCATGCAATACATGCCCTCCTTAATACCCATCACTGGCCTGTCCCAATCCCCCACTCCCTTCCCCTCTGAAGCCCTCAGTTTGTTTCCCAGGGTCCACAGTCTCTCGTGGTTCATTCCCCCTTCTGTTTACCCCCCCTTCATTCTTCCCTTCCTTCTCCTACTGGTCTTCCTGGTATTTCTATGTTCCATAAATGAGTGATCATATGGTTTCACTCATCTATGGCCGGATGATCTATTCACTGATGTAAGTGGGATGTTGGAAAGTCCCCTACTATTATTGTATTACTGTCAGTTTCTCCTTTTATGTCTATTTATATTTGGTTTCTGTATTTAGGTGCTCCCTCTTCTCTGATCAATCTCTTTATCCTTATGTAATGCCCTTCTTTGTATCTTGTTGCAATTATTGTTTTAAAGTCTATTTTGTCTAGGTATTGCTAACTGGTGTTTTTTTCTTTCCCCTTCCATTTGCTTGGAATATCTTTTCCATCCCTTCACTTTCTGCTGCATTTGTCTTTAGGTTTGAAGTGACTCTCTTATAGGCAGCATATAAATGGGTCTTATTTTTTTATACATTAAGTCATCCCATGTCTTTTGATTGGAGCAATTAGGGCATTTACATTTAAAGTAATTATTGATAGGTATGTATTTAACTGCCATTTTGTTAATCGTTTCTGGTTATTTTTGCAGTTCTTCTCTGAATTTTTACTCCCCCTTATGTATGCTTTATGTATGTTGTCATATGTTACATCTTTTAAAAACCCCCTTAACTAATGTTTAGATATAACTGATTTCACTACTTTGTCTTTTAACCTTCATACTACCTTGTAAGTGATTGGTCTACTATCTTTACTGTATGTTTGCTTTTACTCATGAAGTTTTTTCCTTTCATAATTTTCTTCTAATCGTGGCTTTTTCTTTTCCGCTTAAAGAAGTCCCTTTAATGTTTCTTGTAAGGCTTGTTTCATAGTGATGAACCCTTTAAGTTTGTTTTGTTTTGTTTTGGTCTGGGAAACTCTTTATCCTCTCCTCCAATTCTGAATGATAATCTTGTCAGGTGGAGTATTCTTGGTTGTAGATTTTTTCCTTTAGTACTTTAAATATATTATGCTACTTTCTCCTGGACTGCAAAGTTTCTGCTGAAAACTCAGTTGATAGCCCTATGGCATTTCCTTATATGTATAATCAGTTGCTTTTCTCTTGTTGCTTTTTAAGTTTTTATCTTTAATCTCTGACATTTTAATGATCACGTATCGTGGTGTGGGCCTGTTTGGGTTCATCTTGTTTGGAACTCTCTGTGCAACCTGGATGTCTGTTTTCTTCCCCAGATTAAGGAATTCCCAAGCTATTATTTCTTTCAGTTTTCTGCTCCTTTCTTCCTCTCTCCTCTTTCTTGGACCCCTATAATGCGAATGTTTGTGTTTGATGTTCAAGAGATCTCTTAACCTGTCTTCATTTTAAAAAATTCTTTTCTTTTTGCTCTTCAGTGTGGGTGCTTTTTAACCGCTGTGCCACCCAGGCACCCCAGTGTGGGTGCTTTTTATTACTCTTATCTTCCAGTTTGCTGACCCATTTTTCTGCATGCTCTGTGTTGATTCTGTGTAGTATATTTTATTTCAGTTTTGTATTCTTTCTTCAGCTGATTGTTTTTTTTAAATATTTTCTATCTCTTATTGATGTTCTGAGTTCATCCACTCCTCTCCAGTCCAGTGAGCATCTTTATGATTACTTTAAACTCCTTATCAAGTTGATTATGTTTCATTTACTTCTTTTTCAGATTTTTTCGTCTTGTTCTTTCATTTGGAGCATATTCCTATGTCTCATTTTGCTTCACTTTTTGTGTTTCTGTGGATTAGGTGGGATAGCTACTTCTAAATTTGAAGGAATGGTCTTGTGCACAGTTATCATCTGTGCAGATTGTGTGTGCTTGGTGACTTTGGCTGGCTGGAGGTGTGGATGGCAGGAATGGTGGCTGGCATGAGTAGGGGGTCCCAGGATATGCCAAGAGCTGAAGTGGGCACAGGCTGGGCAGTTTCAGGGCTCTCTGTACAGAGTGTCCCCAACAGGATAGCTGAAGTATGTGCAAGCTGGGGTATCTCGTCTTCCTCTTAGGAGGCATTTGGGTGGGTGCCTGGGGCCCAGGCAGGGCCCAGGCTGGAGGAATCCCAGAGCACTCCACACAGGGGGTGTCCTGGCCGGGCAGCTGGAGGCAAAGTGAATGCAGGTTAGGTGTCCTGGCAAGTTATGGGGAGCTGAAGTGGTGCATACCTGGAAGGTTTTAGGATGCTTTGTACCCGTGTCACCTTTGTGAGATGGCTAGAGCTATGTGTGTTCACTAGTAGTGTCCTGGTGTGCCACCTTGGGGGCCACTTTGGTGGAAAGGCTCAATCTGGTATGGCTTAGGGGCTGGGGCTCTGAGATGGTGGACTGGGTAGGACGTCTGGCCCTCTCCCGCCCATGCTATGTAGGTGGAAGGGGAATGTAAACCAGAGAGAGTTCCAGCAGCTCCCCCTAGTGTTTCTAGGGCTGGAGCCTTCATACTGCAGTTGCTCTTATAAACTGCAGCTTTTTTCCCTCTGCTCCAGAGCATCCAGGGCTGCTGGGGGCTAGGGTCCCAGGGCTCACTGAGGCAGTAGGCTGGCTCGGGCCTGGAACCCTGCTCCCATCCACACTATCAAGGTGGAGGGGTAATGTAAACTGTGCTGCTCACCAGCCTCCCACCCAGAGAGTTCCACAGCTCTCCTGTCATTTGGCAGGATTCTAGGGCTGGTTCCTTTATATTCTAGTTCCCTTTGAGAAGATCAGGCTGCTCCTGGCCCCTCAGTACTGTCCTTCCCCATTGCAGTTTGCAGCATCAGGGGCAGCCTTTCCCTTGTTATGGTGTTTCTGTCGCTCTTGCTGTTCTCCATGCGGCCTCCCTAGCTTTTGGGGGGCCACTGCTCAATGAGCCCCCAGGTCTTCAGGCAGGAGTTGCTCTATAAATAGGTGTTGATTTGGTGTGTTCCTGGAGGAGGCAAGTTCAGGGTCTTCCATCACCATGCCGTCTTACACCAGAAATTGTCTAGTCTTTAATTTGAGTTAGTTTTCGTGTCTAGTGCAAAATAGTAATCTAGTTTCCTTCTTTTGCATGTGGCTGTTCAGTATTCCCAACACCATTTATTGAAGAGACTGTCCTTTCCCCATTGTATGTTCTTGGCTTTTTTGTCATAAATTAACCAGATATGCATGGGTTTATTCCTGGGCTAGTCTGTTCCATTAATCTGTGTTTTTATGCCAATACCATACTGTCTGGATTCCCACAGCTTTGTTATATAGCTTGCAATCAAAACAAAGCTGGATGCACCATTGCCTTTTCTTAATCCATCTTCCATACTTAACTTTGTAATATTTCATTTCGTAGAACGTTAAGAGTGAATGGGGCTTCAGGCACTACCCAGCTAGTTTCAGCCTTCACTTACAACAAAAACACCATTAGTCTGAGGAGTGTATTCCTCCCAGCAAAGGTCACCTACCCAAGTCTCTGCCTTTCCAACTCAAACCTCATCAGCTACCCTTATAATGCATACTTTACTAAGTATCTCTTGGCCTGTAAGTTCAGCACAGTTTACAAGGAGTGTTAAAACATTTACACAAAAGCATAATGGAAGAGAAAGCAGCCGGTAGAACTCAGCCAGCTTAAGGAAAGGGAAGGAAGCCTTAAAATAAATGAAAAGCTTATTAGCAGCACCTATAAAAAAATCTTGCAATTAAGCAGCCTATTTATAGCTCTGAAAGGGCCCCTTATCTAAGCCCACACCACATCCTGGATTTCCACACCTTTCGTGGTTCATGTTTGTGTAGGGGGGTGGTTTAGAAAGAAGTGGCCAAGGCAGGCTTTCTCCATTTTGAACAGAAAGGCTCACCAACAGCCTCAGGGATGAGCCATCCTGGGACCAGAAGCTGACCTCTTACTCATCCAGGAGACCTGATGGGTAGGAAAAGTCCCCTTTGGGTTAAGTAACGGCCAGCTGTATTCTAAGTGAGTGAGAGTCTGGGTTCGGCTGTAACTGTTTCCACCAGGGAGAAGGCCCTTCTTGCTCTTCTCAGTGCTTATAGTTCTAGTCCTAAAACCCTGAATTCTGTTGTGCTCAGGAAAGGTGGTGGTCTGGTTTTCAGGAAGAGAAGAATCCAGCCACAACACATTAGAACTAAAGACAAGTGTCATTTGAGACTTAAACTGATTTGTCTGTAACTGAGGTACAGAAGAAATAATGTCATGGACCATCTGGGCTAATTACGACAATCCCCATCACCCTCCTTGTAGCTGTGGAACTCACACATCCGAGAGTTGTCAGAATGCTAATTCCATTCGTTTATTTCCTCATACCAAACATTTTAGTTCATCTGCCTTTTTACAATCCGATTTACACAAGCAAACTGCAAATGAAAAACAGGCATTCTTTAATCCTGCAAAATACATGTATGAAACATCGCACAAAGCCTAGTATTTATACACAAACAGGCTTAGCTGAAGCTTTATCACAGTTTGTTAAAATTAGCATTACAGTTTAAATATTTATGCCTGTAAAAGTTTGCATAATCTACTATACATAGTTATTTAGTTAGGACCTAACTAATTGGCGGGGGGGGAAAAAAACCTTCAACAGAAAGCGCTAACAACAATTATGTAAACTTAAATTATTTACAATTAAACATGGAGGGTCCTGATTCACAAAACTTAGTGCACATCATGATTCATTCGTGGTTTTCAGAGAGAAGGTAAGCATTATGTGGAACATTCCCCAGGTAAAATCTAGAATGGTTTTTAGGAGAATGTCAATCTGTTTACTGGAAACTAGAGAAAAAGTAAAACAAAGACTTCAGCAACTGCATTTGATTTGAAAATTGAAGTATATGTATATATGGCAGCGATCAGAACCAACAGCAGCCACAAGAGAAGGGCTGGTGCCATTTCTGACCTTACTCTTGGTATGTACAGGACGAGAAACAATTCTGCCCCTTTTTTTAAATAAAAAAATCACAGCCCCCTAATCACCACAGGTGAACTCAAAGGAATAGTCTTTCTTCCTACAGACTTCTCTTTAAACTTAAGGCCTAAATCAGCAAATTTAAACAAAGAAGTACCTTTTATAACAGCCTTCAGTTCAATAGATTTTATTTAGAGGTGAAAGCTTGAGGCAGGGTGACCAAGCTGTTAGCTATTCCAATTACAAAAGAAACATCATAGACAAGGTGCCAGAAACCCAAGGTTACCCTTGAAGCATTTCAAGGGATTCAATAGTGATTTTACGTATACAACAATGGAGAGGACTCAAAGAAAATTAACAACTGTTTTTAAAGTGATAAATTTCAGTGAATCAGGTCCCAGGTAAAGTCTTTTAAAAAACCAAAAATTTACAGTAAACATCTTAAACTCTGGAATGCAGGTATAGTACAGTTACCAGTACGTTACATTTACAAAACTGCTCGGACAGTAGGTATTCCAGAGTAAGAACTGAGAAATGTACAAGCCGGTTCACAATGACTTTAGATACAATGTTATTAAAATACGTTGTTAATCATAAAAATACTTTACTATGTACATGTATACTGTATAAACTCTAGATCCACCTACTGAAGGAAAGCCTCTAAATCCACCTCTGGCCGACTGGCCCAATAGAGAGCGCCATTCCAGATTTGGTCGTCATACCACACATGGGCTGAGGGGTGCTGCAGTCAGTTCTTCAATAAAACAGTCATGTGTTTTTCCTTCTGCAGAAGGTCTAGTTGGAAGAGTCAGTTTTACTTCCACTATATTTTACTTTCCTAAATGCTGGTCCAAGTAACTCTGGGCATTCACATAATTCATTTGCAATTTGGTTACACTTTAAAATAAGGCTATAGTTCATTTCATCAGTTATAACACTGTCTTGCTTGTAGTCAGGATGGTTTGCAATAAACTCTCTCATCCATCTGGCAACTGTCATTAGTTCTCCTAGGGGAAAAAAAAAAATTAAGACAACATAAGTTAATAGAAGTCCTTTTTTTTTTTTTTTTAAAAGTTGTTGACATTTAGTGACCAGCATAAACACAATCCTGAAGAAAAATCAGTAGGACCGCCTGGTGTACCCACATGGCAGAGGCTGGGGAAAAGGTCTTCCAGGGTGTTGGAAGAATTCCTCTGGGGGAAGAATTTTAGGTTGCAGGCAGGCAACTAGAGCACACATCCCAAGGTTCGATGCTACCCCCGCAGGGGCACTGCCAGCTCTTCAGAAACGGGGAGCCGCTAAGGATGTCACGTACACGAGGACTAGAGCTAATACTGATGTGTGACATGGAAGTTCGTAAGACAGCAGATCCTAGGAGTTCTCATCGCAAGGAGAAATTTTCTTTTTCTTCTGTCTATACAACAAGAGGATCTTAACTGAGCCTACTGTGGCGGTCACTTCACAGTATGTGTGAGTCAAACCGTCATGCTACATACAGGCCTTCCACTTCCACTTTGACGGATGTTAATTATTCTTCAACAAAACTGGAAAGAAACCCAAAACTGGGAGCTAACATGCGTACTAGAGCAGTGTCCTCCCATTTGGCCAAAAAAGCTGCAACTGATTCAGGAACTGCAGGGGCTGAAGTTCCCAGCACCATCTTTGATCAAAGAGGTGGAGAAAATAAGGACAAGTAGACTGAATGAAAGGAAGAACTGGCAGACACGCCATTTGGGGGTATATCCTTTGTGACTCCAGAAAGCTCATGAAAGTCTCAAGGGAAATGGTGACACCATTACCATTACTCTTACAGCTGACAGCCCCCTTGTGCCAGGCCCTTGTTAGGCACTATCAATGTGATATCAAAAAAAGAGGGGTTCTGGGGCGCTCACTGGATGGGAAACAGGTTGAAGAGCCAGGCGTCCTAGCTGTCGCTCCTGTAACCTAGAGTTACTCAGCCCTAAAGAGCAAGCCCATGACGATGTACAGCAAACACAGCTGCCCAAACTGACTAACGGGCAATCTGCATACCCTAGTTTCTTGTCTGTGGACTTAATGATGGCTCGCCGCTTTATGAACCAGTAAGAGGAAAAGCACTGCTAATTAAACAGTCAACAATTATAAGGTGTATTCCACTGCAGAGACCTCAAATGTGAAAAAGAATGCACTGATAAAATACGGTATACTTGAAAAGACGACGTCAAGAAACGTTAAGATGATAAAGTAGGCAGAACCGTACGATCTTAAGATTTAAAACAAGAAAGAAAAGCAAAGGATGCCATACCAGACGCCCTCTTCTTAATCAGCTTCAGGTAGTTCAGAATACTACATCTGGTGTCCACATCCACTTCCATGTTTTCAAGGTAAGAGTTCAGAATCGGGATCAGCCCAGGAAACACACCTTCCTACGAGAAGCAGGACACATCATTAGTGCTCCAGCCACGGGCGCAGCCAGTGAGGTGCGCGCAGCAGGGCCCCTACCTTCCCGTTGATGATGGTGTCTATGCTCATCAGGGCGTACTCCTCCACCGCCAGTTCCGTGCTGTTCTGGGCCTTGCCGTAGCCATCCACCACAGTGTTGCCACCTGCCGAGGACAGGACAGAGGCGCTTGAGTGGCCTGTTGCAGCCCAAAGTAAGTGACCGTAGAAATCCAAGAGAACATAATACCTTTGCAAATATCCTTCCTGAAATAAAACATTCCCTGCAAGACAGCATCTCGTTTCTGTGCAACTTTCATGTTTTCATCAACCTAAGGGAGAAAAATAATCATGGCAACGTCAGAACATTCTCGATCCAACACAGAAGGTGTGGTGCCTTCCTCGCTTTTGCAATTAAGTCTCACCCCATAAGAACCCTACCTTCCCCTTCAACGCTTTCTGTTGGAGGAACAGACTTTTGACTTTTATGTGGGGCCTGTGTCATCCAACCACAGATCGGCATGTGCTTTTTAGTAAGAACGGGCGAATTCTAAGTTTACTTTAAAAAACACCACAAAAACTAACAGGCTGCCTGCACTCCAAAGCACCTTTGTGGCTAAGCCTAGTAGGAAATCTCTGGAGGGCAAGGGGTTGGTTCTCTTCACACAGCACAATGACTCACCCAAGAGGCCAGGTAACCAAAGGGAGAGAACGCAGAGAGAACTTCTGGTTCACTGCTGTGCCCTCCCTACCACTGGGGTTTGGCTGCCTCGCTGTGGTGAGGAGAGGAAAAGAGTCAACAGGCTGTCAGATATGGAATAAGGTTAGCCCTCCAAGAACAGAAGATCCATCTGGTAGTTCTGGCCACATCAACTATACATGAGCCCAAAAAACGTTTTTAAAAAACATATACCCAGGAGCGCCTGGGTGGCTCAGTTGGTTAAGCATCCAACTCTTGATCTCAGCTCCAGTCTTGACCTCAGGGTCATGAGTTCAAGCCCCACGTTGGGCTCCATGGTGGGCATGGAGCCTACTTAAAAAAGAAAAGAAGAAAAAGGAAAAAAAAAAATATATATATATATACTCAGCAGTAAGGCTGGATCATGTGGTATGCCCAGGCCACACACCAGACCAGTTAAATCAGAGCCTATGATTATGGGTCCCAGCTATCCGTATCTTTATTTTATATCAAAGCTTTGTTGACACACAATGTTATATTAGTTTCTGGTGTACAAAACAGTGATTCAACAACTCTATCCGTTATGCTGTGCTTGCAACAAACGTATCTCCCGTCTGTCACCATACAGCGCTACTGCAGTACCACTGACTCTATTCCCTATACTTCATGCTTTCTCTTTCCTCCCTAGGACTTAGTCACTGATGACTGGAAGACTGTGCCACCTGCTGCCCTTCCCCATTTTGCTCACTCCCTCCTTCCTTCCCTCTGGCAACTATCAGTTTGTTCTCTGTATTTAAGGGTCTGATTGTTTTTTTTGTTCATTTTGCTTTTTTAGATGACACACAGAAGTGAAATCACAAGGAATTTGTCCTTCTCTGACTTGAATGCTCTCTAGGTCCATCCATGCTGTTGCAAATGGCAAGATCTCATTCTTTTTTATGGCTGAGCACTATTCCATCGTATATATGCCACATCTTTTTTCTCCATCTATTGATGGACACCTTGATTGCTTCCGTATCTTGGCGACTATAAATAATCCTGCAGTAAACATAATAGGGGTGTATACCTTTTTGAATTAATGTTTTCATTTTCCTTGGGTAATACCCCAGTAGTGGAATTACTAAGTCAGATGGTAATTCTATTTTTAATTTTTTGAGGAAGCTCCATACAGTTTTCCTCAGTAGCTGCACTAACTCACACTCTCACCAACAATGTACAAGGGTTCCTTTTTTTCCACATCCTCACCAACATTGTTATTTCTTGTCTTTTTCTTGTCTTTTTCATTCTAGCCATTTTGATGGATGTTAAGGTGAACTCATTGTGGTTTTTTTTTTTTTTTAATGATTTTTCATTATATTATGTTAGTCACCATACAGTACATCCCCGGATTCCGACGTAAAGTTTGATGCTCCATTAGTTGCGTATAACACCCAGTGCACCATGCAATACGTGCCCTCCTTACTGCCCATCACCAGTCTATCCCATTCCCCCACGCCCCTCCCCTCTGAAGTCCTCAGAAGACCTCGATGTGAGACAGGAATCCATCAAAATTCTAGAGAACATAGGCAACAACCTCTACGACATCGGCCACAGCAACCTTTTTCATGACACATCTCCAAAGGCAAGAGAAACAAAAGATAAAATGAACTTGTGGGACTTCATCAAGATAAAAAGCTTCTGCAGAGCCAAGCAAACAGTCAAAAAAATGAAGAGGCAGCCCACGGAATGGGAGAATGTATTTGCAAAGGACACTACAGATAAGGGACTGGTATCCAAGATCTACAAAGAACTTCTCAAACTCAATACACAAGGAAACAAATAAACAAATCAAAAAATGGGCAGAAGATATGAACAGACACTTTTCCAATGAAGTCAATGTGGTTTTGATTTGCATTTCCCTGATGGTCAGTGATGCTGAACAACTTCTCATGTGTCTGTTGGCCATCTGAAGGTCTTCTGTGGAAAAATCTATTTGGGTCCTTTGTCCATTTTTTAATCAGATTTTTGGTTTTTTGTCTGTTTTTAAAATATATTTTGGATATTAACCCTTCTCAGATATAACATTTGTAGAGATCTTCTCCTATTCAGTACGTTGCCTCTTTGTTTTGCTGATGGAGTTTCCTTTTCTGTGCAGCAGCTTTTTAGTTTAATGTGGTTCCTGTAGTTGATTTTTGCTCATTTCCCTTGCCAGAGGAGATGTATCTAGAAAAATATTGCTAAGGTACATGTCGAAGATTACTGCTTATGTTTTCTTCTATGACTTTTATGGTTTCAGGTCTCACATTAAGGTCTTCAATCCATTTTATTTTTGTGTACGGTGTAAGAAAGTGGTCCAGTCTCATCCTTTTGCATGTCGCTGTCCAGTTTTCTCAGCACCATTGAAGAGACTTTCCTCATTGTATATTCTTGCCTCCTTTGTCACAGATCGACCTCATAAGAGTGGATTTATTTTTTGGCTCTCTATTCTGTTCCACTGATGTGTGTGTCTACTTTTGGGCCAATACCTTACCGTTTCAATTACAATAGCTTTGTAACGTATCTTGAAATCTGGAATTGTGATACCTCCAGCTTTGTTCTTTCTCAAGATTGCTTTGGCTAGTTGGGGGAGGGGTTTTTTGTTGTTCTAAACAAATTTTAGGATTATTCTATGAAAAATACTATTGGTATTTTGATAGGGATTGCACTGAATCTGAAGGTTGCTTTGAGTAGTAAGGACATTTTAGCAATATTCTCCCAGTCTAAAAGCACGGGAGGTCTTTTCATGTGTTAGTGTCACCTTCAACTTCTTTCATCATGTTTTATAGTTTTCAGAGTACAGGTTTTTCACTTCTTGGTTAAGTTTATTCCTAGGTATTTTATTCTTTTGGGCTTAATTTTATACAAAATTGTTTTCTTTCTGCTTTGTTATTAGTGTATAAAAATACAACAGATCTCTGTGAATTTCATATCCTGCAGCTATACTGAATTCATTTATTACCTCGGAGTTTTTTTGGTGTAGTCTTTAGAGTTTCCTATGTAGTGTCAAGTCATCTGCAAATGAGTTTTATTTACTCCTTACCAATCTGGATGCCTTTTTTCTTGTCAGATTGCTAGGACTAGGATGACTTCCAGTATTATGATGAATAAAAGCGGTAAGAGCGGACGTCCTTGTCTTGTTCCTGATCTTAGAGGAAAAGCTCTAAGGTTTTCACCATTGAGTATGATATTAGCCAGGGTTTTTTCATATATGGCCTTTACTAAGTTGAGGTATGTTTCCTCTAAACCCACACTGTTGGGAGTACTCATGAATGGATGTTGAATTTTGCCAATTTTTTTTTTTTGCATCCACTGAAATAATTATCTTTCACTCCGTTAATGTGATGTACCACATTGACTGATTTGCAAATTCATCCCCAGAATAAATCTCACTTGGTCATGGGGAGTGATCCTCTTAATGTGTTTGCTAATATCTTGTTGAGGATTTTGCATCTATATTCATCAGAGATATTCTCCTACACTATCTTCATCCTCTTCTATTTTTTTTCAACAGTTTTAGGGAAATAGGTATTAACTCTTCTTTAAATGTTTGGTAGAATTCACCTGTAAATCCATGTAATCCTGGACTTTTGAGTTTTTGGATTATCAATTCATCTTTGTTACTAGTATTTGGTCTGTTCAGATTTTCTATTTCTTCCAGATTCAGTTTTGGAAGATTCTGATTCTAGGAATTTATCCATTTCTTGTTTGTCCAATTTGTTAGCATATAATTCTCTGTAGTAGTCTCTTATAATCCTTTGTATTTCTGTGGTGTCAGCTGTTACTTCCCTTTCATTTGATTTTACTTGTGTCCTCTTTTGCTTGAGGAATCTAACGGTGTTTCCATTTCATTTATCTTTTCAAGGAACCAGCTCTTGGTTTCATTATCTTTTCTATTTTTTAATGTCTGTTTCATTTATTCCTGTTCTGAGCTGTATTTCCTTTCTCCTACTAACTTTGGGCTTTGTTCTCCTTTCTCTAGTCCCTTTAGGCGTAAGGCTCTTTTAATTTTTTTCCTGTGGTAGGCTTGTGTCACTGTAAATTCCCACTTGGAACTGTATTTTTCCCTACTCTGTCCCCCAAATTTGGACCATTGTGTTTTTACCTTCATTTGTCTCCATGTACAAAAAACTCCTCTTGATTGTGAATTATTTATTTTTCCAATGACTTCTTAAGACCCTTAAAGTAGAGCTTTTAACACTTTTTAGTCTGTTTCCCATAATGAAATCTTAGGAGAATCTTAGCATGTATACACTGAAGGGTCATGCTGAACTAGGATGGATGGTGCGAAGTCTGATTACTGAGGCTGTCTCCCATACTCAATTTCTATTGTTATGGTTTTGTTTTTTTAAAGAAACACATGACCTCCTGAATAATCTAGACACTTCTAGGAACATATCCAAATAACAGTCTAAAATTCCATCATGGCTATCAATGGGTTTTCATTTCGAATATTTTTTTTCTTACTCTTGACAGAAGTTCATAAAGATCACTGTTTTAAAGAGAAATTCATAAAAGCAAAAATTAAAAGTATGTTTTACTACTGCACTGTAAATTCTCAGTTTGACTGCTACGGTTTACTTTAAATCTCTTATTGCAGCATTTAAAGCTATGATTTTCCCTTTAGAGACTAGCTTTGCCAGCATCTTAGTTTAGAGTTCCTCTAAAACCTGTGAGGAAAGCAATTTTAAATTTCCAACAGTTAGATTTCTCTTGAACATCTTTTTGTTGAATTATGGCGGGAACGCATCCTGTTACGGTGTTTACTTTTGAGAGGTGAAGATTTTCCTTAATTGTTGTAAAATCTTCCTCAGGGCACTTGGGAAAACATGTGCTGTGGTAGGAGATTTGTGACAAGGACTGTACAAACCAGCTTATTAACCGTGCCGTTTAATTCCCCAACAGCCTTTCTCCTTCTTTGGTTATACGGCCTGTCAGATACTGAGTAACAGGCAAGGCACTCTAAGTGATTTACCTCCAGGAATCCCACACATTCTTACAACAGCCCACTTACCCCAATTGTACACATGCAAACAGAGGCACAGAGATGCTAAGTACCTTGGTCAGGTTAAAAAGCCAGTGAAGAGTATAGGTGATTGATGAGTTGAATGCTCACAAGGCAGCCATGTCAGAGCCACCATACTATAGTGCCTTTAATTCTTTCATGCTTCTCAAGAAGTTCTGCTACACACTGAGGTACAGAACAAAAATCATGGCTCTAACATTATTTTGGAAGAATAGAGAAAACTGCTTTCTCTATTGAATACTTTATCCTCCCACTTTTGTCTGTTATCAATTTTGTCATTTCTGCTATCTCTTTAAAAGGTCATTATCCAGTTCTGTTTTCCATAGCTGTCCTTGTTTTAGGGATGCAAACACCCTACGCCATTATGTTGCTCTTCCTTATCACCTGTTTTAGCTTTTTACTAGGATAGTTTAGTCTTTTCAAATTTGTCTTCATCTTATTTTCACCATTTTATGTTCTCTGGGCTATACCATCATACCACTCCCTTGCCCTACCCACAACTTTTGTGGCACTGGAAAGGTTCTGTTTTTTTTTCCCCCCACTCTTTTTAACATTTCTATTATCTTAGTCTACCATACATCTCCTTCCATTGTTCCCTTGGTAGGTAAGAGTTCTGGCATACTTTTAGCACTAATAATCTATTAAGTTTTGATAGAATCACCTGGAATTTCACGTTTGGGAAGACAATTCTGTTTTCCTTACCCTTCAGTATTCTGTAGACTTTTCTCCATCTCTTAGCATTTAATGTTGCAGAGGAAGAGGGACTGCAACTTTTTTTTTTTTTTCTTCTCTCCCCTCTTGGTGCTGATTCCAATTTTCTCTCCCATTTTCAGATGGTTAATTTTTCTCTTTAGGATTCAGAAATTCCTAGATTTGGGTTCTTTAAATATTTCTGTCTCATCCTTAATAGAACTTTCCTTGAGTGAGAGTCTATTTCTCAGATTATTGGCTCTCATTTTTTATATAGATCATTCTCGTCTAAATGATTGTAAACATTGAACTTTTCAGAGGAATTCTCCATGTTTCAGTTTTTCCATGATTTCCATTTCCTTGTCATCCTGCTGAGATCAATCTCAATTTGGTTCCTAAGTTATTAACTTGGATCTTTAATAACATTGGCTCTACTGGTGAATATAATGAGTTTTAGAAGCGTAGCTTTTTCTAAAACTCTTCTCCAAAACCTCTCTCATCAATAATGCTTGTTTATTTTGTTTGTGACCTTTCTTTAGAATTTTTTCAAGGGCATTAAGAATTCTTCCCAGTTGCTTGAACTATATTTCACTGAGGGGAATGCATTCTGTAAGCCCAGCTGGGCACTTCCCTCAAGGCTATTAAAAGTCATCCGTTTTCTATTGACTTTTAGACATCTATTCATATTTGTTAACAAAGGCTTAGATGGGTAACTTCCAGGGACTCTTCCTTACAGGGGCTGATCCCCCTAGCAGGTACACCCGTACGGGCAAATAGTCCGCAGAACCCCATGGGTTACTTTTGGCCTGGGTGTTAAGAGCAGGCAGAGGCAGGCTGACGAGGGTGTGCGGGTGGGGCAGGTACAGGCTGGAGCTGCCCCTCACGGGGAAGGAGGGAGCAAGGTGGGGCAGCTGCTGCGGTAGGCGTTCCTTCCTTCCACGCTCGCTCTGACAGGGCTGCTGCACCTCTCCTTCCTTGGCAGACCCCTCACTCAGCTGAGCAACCTCCCCCAGGCACTTGCTGTACCTGGGGACCTACTAGCCCAGGAACCAAAGGGCTCCGCTTAGTTAGCTGCCACCTCACGGTCTGAATTATTCCAGGGCTCCGCTGGGAAACTGCTTCCAGAGAGCTCCTTTTTTGGTTGTTGCTGGGCTGGAGCTGATGAACTGTTAGTTGTTTTTCTGATAGTCCAATCTACCTTCTCTAGAAATATATCCAGTTCGGTTCCACGGAGGTGACCCTTCCCTGCATCCCCACAGTTACATTTGGCCCCTCGTCTTTACTTTTACCCCCTTGTCTTTACTTTTGCTCTCATAACCAGAATGGCATTTGGGGGAAGATGAAATCAATCTGTGGATTCTCTCCAACCATCGTCTTGAAATGTAAGCCTCTAGAAATAGTGATTCAAAAGCAACCCTAATCTCTTTCACATGGCCTAAGGAGCTACTGTTAGCACCTGTTCCCAGGAATCTCTACTAATGCTGTACACCACAACCTACAGTGTAAGCTCTGGTTGAAAAGGGAACAGAGAACGGGTACGGTACAGGAGAGGCATTTTATTCTACATGGTGAAGATTCTCAATCAGGTCAGATCTAAAACAAATATTATAGGTAAATAAGCAACAGATAATCTGTAGATACCCAAACCCACTGCTATACTGAAACACATTCTTACCTTTGATAGTGGAATGAGAAAATCCAGTTTGTATGAAAGGATCACCCTGGTAAGCAGCACCACAAACACCACATAGGCAGAGTTCTCAAAGTCTGTTAACTGAACCTGGACAAGCAGGAGCCCAGAGAAGTTACGGACCAATGACACAAACAGGCTCTTCCCCGACAGACCCCTCCTTAGATCTTGCCACGCCCAAGCCAGCGCCTACCTCACCACGTGGGGCTTGGAAGCCCTGTGTCCACAGTCTATTCTCAGAAATCAGTCCTAAGCTTTTGGACCTGCTTTTACCATGCACACGTTTGGTCTGTATTTGGAAAGCCTCTGAGAAGAGCACTAGAAGGGTAATGGGCAGAGCAGGGGCATGACTGAATCACTTTCCGCTGATGTGCATCTTACCTCCATGGGTCGGAATTCTACTCTCCATCCAATATCGGAGTTTGGAGGAGGGGGCTTAAATCGCATCGTCTGCCAATTTGTGGACTGAATATTCTATAATAAAAAAGCAGAAAACCAACTTTCCACGTGTCCAGGAAAATATTAAGATGGTTTGATACTTGGTAAGGGAAGATTATGCACTGTTGATACCCAATACTCTTTAATTTACAAATACCAAAAGGTACAATTTAAGATGTCCTCGATATGTGACCTGCTAGGAAAACAAACAAGAGTTTAACAGAAGTTGAGTGATATGTTGGCAGCACAGAAATAATTGATGCCATTTTTTTATGCAGCATGTTTGAATTTTTCAACTTTCTGCGAGCAAGAGAAAATAGTGAAAAAATGCAGAATCAGAGATATAACTAGTTAGAATTATAAAATAAGGTACGTTAAACCAATCCAAAATTTCTTAATTCTTCACTGCACTAGACAATGAAAGGCATCGGAAACTTCTCCAATTACTAACTGCTCACAGGTACAGAAAATGGCCTCCATCTTGCTTAGTGAAGTGAAATGCATTTAGAACAGAAGAGATACCTCAAAATGGTCGGATTCATTGGCATCATCCAAGTGTATTTTCTCTTCAAACAGAGTCAGGGGGTCTCTAATGAAGAGATGAGCAACATGCTGGGCCAGGAGATGATCGATGCCTGTCAAGAGAGGTTACACCAGATTCCTGTCAAAGTCCCGGGCTCCATTGTGTCTAAGTCCAGTAAGAAGACAGGACAGCTCAGCAAGTTTGAAGACAGGGCATCTAGAAGCTCAGGAAGCGGCTGGTTTATTCAGTATCCGCGTGCGGCCCAGGGTTTTATCCTACAGGCCCTGAGGAAGTGCCAGAGTTTTATTTGCTACTTACACAATGCCTGGTGGGGCACTGGTGTGGACCTAGATACAGAGACCTCCAGAGTAAGTTCCTTTGCTAAAACTCAAGAAGATCTCACAAGTATTTGTAACTTGAAGCTTTAGGAACAAGCAGCCTCATAAGAAAAGTTAAGAGACCTCACACTAAAAATAGAAACCAGACCGGAAGTCAGCAAAAAGTTCTAAAGAGCTCTGAAGAACCAAAGGTGCACAATCAAACCCGGAGAAAAGGAGTGGCTGCTCACCTTCCTGCAGGAGTTGTTCGTAGATTTCCTTATCTATTGTCAAGTCGATGTCATTGTATTTCTCACCGCACTCAGATAAGTAACTGTCTATCGAATCGTACCGGGACTTACTGATCCTATAGTTACTGTTCTTCAGTGGCTAAAATTGAAAAAACTACGAATGAATGCCATATAAAATGCTCCGGAAATGAACTAATGCCCCATAGAGTTCTACTTAAATGCTTTTATATTTTATATATAATAGTTATATAAAAATATCCAACCTTAAGATCCTGAAAAAAAGTTAATCCTAAGACGTTATTAGGGAAAATTATGTTTTTTAAAAATTTGGAAGTAACTTAAGTAGCTGTTCTCTGATATGATTTAAATATATATATATATTTTTTAAAAGGCAGATTGCCTTCGTTCTTACTAAGCCAGGAAAATATATGCCAAGGTTGAAAGCAAACCTATTAACGTAAAAAAGAGCTGTTAACACTCATTTCTCCTTTAAAGTTTAATTCTACTTAGGCAACATGTTCGACAATTTAGGAGCACTCCCATGAAGACAAGAGCAGCAGCAGTGCAGCCCTGGTTGAGAACATCAGAGGCACTTGAAAGGGCTCATTTAAAACCATGTCCAGGTCTCGGTTCTGGAGACACTTGTTTATTCGATCTGCCATGGGCCGGTGTCTATTTTTAAAGATCTCCATAGGCGGTTTTGATGCACACTCCAGGTTGGAGAGGTGCACGGTCACAGTTCAACATGCAAACAAGAGGCACTAACCTACCCTTATTAGGCAAACCTAACCCTTTATACGGGGCAAAATAATCTTTGACCACAGATTCCACAGCAGAAAGCATCATATAGAGAGCGCTCATGTAGTGCCAAAAAGCCTTTTGGTAACAACAGCCCATCGGCACTTACTTCCAAAATACAGGAAAAAAGCACCACTAAGTTTTAGAAGAGGATGAAACAAATACAGATTTCAGCAAGTGATGAAAATTCCTTACCCCAACCAAATCATGCTTCCCATATATTCACCCCAAAACAAACACTAATGACATCAAGGACAGATTTATAACCTGTGAATTTCTTCCCACATGTGACTAGCCCACTCAAGATAAAAATTTAAGGGAGACTTCAACATTGTAAGTAGTTACAATAACCCCATTTTACCCACTTCATTTTTTAAAAAGGCTATTAAGGAAAATCACTCCCACCTCCAGTCCTCTCTCCTCCCGAGTTCTATCATCTACAGATGCGGAAATCACTCCCCAGCGACAATCAATGTCCGACACATGGCCTCGGTAAAAAGGAGACGCAGCGCTCAAAGCCATCTAAAAACAAACAAGAGTCAGCACCTGCAGGTTCGAAGTGTCATTCACATGCTGAGAAAAGCACCATGCAGTTATCTCTGGTCTAGAAGAATCCGTTTAGGTGAGCCCCATGGGAGTTCTAGTCCTCTGTGCCTACTTTTTTTATAGTGAAAGACACCAGAAGGGACTCAAATCCCTGGACGGGATTCATTTAAATCATCCCCTCTGTCACGCGGAATGGGGAGGATGGGAGAGCGGAAACAGCTACACTCCAACTTGACACCTGAACACCCAGATGTCTTACTAGCAACAGTAAACTTCTATAGCTTGGCGTCTTAGTCCAGTAGCTCTAAATGCACACTACTTATGTTAGTTCATTTCTGAATAAAGTCTTTACCGGACTTAAATGGCACAGAGTCAGCAAATGTTGCACAAGCACTCTCTCTACAAAGAAGTCTTTAAGATGTCGCTTCTACTTACGACAATTGGACAGATAGTGGCCAACTGATCATAAAGGTATCTGGCCTCAGATATGCTGCAGGCTTGGAACGTTACCTGTTTAAGAATTACAAGTTATTAACAACGACGAATCATCAACATCCTCCCCAAGGAGTCGAGTCTGAGAAGGATGGTGGCCGGGGAAGACAGAGGGCATGGTGTGCAATGGTCACTCTACAGCTAATAACACCTATTAACACAGTAGTTTTGTTTAAAAGTTGCCTTGGATGAATTTTGCCAAACAATGGTATTTGATCACACTCACATATCAATAGCCATTTCCTAAATTAAATAAGATTAAAATGTCAGGAAAGGAAAGGAAGACACTAGGTAAATGGCAAGTTCAGCAAGGCATCTTCTCTTCTGCTGGCTTATCTCCCTCGACAGCATGCCCCCGCACTTCGGTTAGCTCAAGGGTTAGAGAAATTTTGTTACAGAAGGATAGAGATGCTCATGACTGGTTTCAAAGCTCACTGGTGGCAAGTACAAGGAATAGCCTGGGACAGAGCGAGCCTGGAGGAAGGGAGAACAGTTAAGATACTCAGCTGACAAGGATGTAACCCAAGAGGGCTGCAGGAGGAGGCATACCAGAGTCAAAGTGGCAGCCACTGGGGGGCCAGTGGGTATAGTATAGAGAATGGAGGTGTGACTCAGGTTTTGGCTTGGGTGTTCCTGAGACAGACAGTGAGCAGAGGCACCAAGACACAATGGGCATATGAAGGAAAGGAGCAGGTAAAGAAGCCCTTTAAGTGGCTGGGTCTCCAGGGCTGATGCCCAGAAGACAAGTCTGGGGTGGAGAAGTATTTAGGGAGTAGTAGGCTCAGATAATGTTCTGAAGATGGGCAGGATCACCCAGGAAGCCTGCACAAGAGGGGTAAAAGTAGAACATTTCAGAGTTAGGCAGAGAAAAAAAAAAATCATATTGTTCATTAGCACAAATGTTCTACAAACAATTACCCAAAAGAAACCAAAAAAGTCCTGCTTGCTTTGGGATGGGGAGCAGTGGAAGGGACTAGGAACACAAATCCTGGTTGTGTGAGCATATCCATATTAACTACAAATGGGGAAGAGTTTTCCTGTCCTCTGTTGTTATTTAATAATGATATTTTGAATTTAATGTTGGTGTAGAAAGTAATTTAAGGGCTTAATCCCTGAAAGAGTAGCCATGTATGTTTACTGTTATAATCCCAACCTATTATTTCCCATAGTTTTAGCCAGGTCTCAATTTTGCTTTTTTAACGAAGAAGTTCTGTTAGGAGACTCACTTGTCTACCTGGAGAATTATATTCATGTCAGTGTGGTCACTAACTACAGAAAAATATTTAGACAACTTACTATAATTTCTGTTAATGATTCACTGCTCTATTTTAATTAAAATGTACTAGCAATTAACCAGCCATTATAAATTAATTCAACACAGAGAAGAGCTGTGTCCCAGACCTCAAGGAATAAGAGTATCAAAGGTTAAAATAAGAGCTCTTAAGAAGGGTTGGCAATTAGGTCACTCTACAGCAAAACAAGGGCAGTTTCTGCAAAGAGATGGAAACTCAGAAATCAGCTTGTGCAAGGCTAAGGATAAAATGGGAAGTGAGGAAACGTGAGACAGTAAGCCAAGTATTTACACACTACTCTGCTGGGACAGATTGGCTTCTCTTAGATGACCTAGTATATATTAGACAACTCACAGGCAAATCCTGGAAAAAAGTATGCTTAATAAAATTCACACCTGGAATTCCATAGTTAAGTTACAACAGCGAAGTGACTTAGTTATTCTAAATATATTCAGTGACTGGCTTCAGCACTCTAGAACTAATATATCTACAAATCAAACAGGACATGACTATGGTAACGGCTGGGGGCAGGGGGAGGAAAAGAAAGAGCTCTTATGCCTTAAAGTATGAACAGTTTTGGCTTCTGGTGTCCCTTTAAAGTATCTCATAAGAGGAGAAGCAGTGTCACTAGGAAACAGAGGGGAAAAAAGAGCAAGTATGAAAAACAGATGTTAGAAACTTAGATGTCTAATCTAAAATTTACCTAGAACCCACTTCTGAAGCCACCTGATTTTCTTAGAGAGGGGAAAAAACCTATTACAACGTGCATGAACTTATTAACTGATTCCTGAAAAATTCCCCAAGAGTCAAGCATTGGAGTGCGGTTATGTGACTCTTTTGTTTTGTACAGTTAAGTCTTCCACTAACCTTAAAAAATTATAACATTTTCTGCTTTAACAATCAGTTTCTAGTTTTCTACTTGAGAGACACAAAGTAGGGTGTTTTCTGTGGTGATGTATGGAATTCATCTCATTTCCTATACACTTTACGTGATTTGTGCTAATAATTTTTTGAGTATTCAAAGTAGGGTCTTGGACAACAGAAAGAAAACTTAATCCTGAACCCATGAAAGAGAGTAAATTTGGATGGAAAATTGTATCTACAGGTAATAAAAATGTTAACTACCCACCATTAGAACACATTTATTTGTATGGTGTTTCAAGGGAAAGACTATCCCTTTGGAATGAAGTAACTGTGCTGTCCCTGGCAGGGTACCCTGGTTTAATATTAAACCAAGAAAAGGCAATCAGTACTCCAATTACACTGATACAATTTTAAAGCCATGCACTGTAAGTTCTAGAGCTTAATGGTTCCTTTTAAAAACATTTGTAATTAAGATAGAAAAGCAGATATGCAAGTGAAAGTCAAAAGATCTCTTTTTTATGAAATGTGACCCTCTGTAAGGAAACTTACTGGCCTATGTTTGTTTGGAAGACCACATACTTTATACCGCCTGTGTATGTCAGGAAAACCAGAAAAAAAAATTATGGTTATGTAAACACATTTAGCATGGAGAAATCTGACTCCGGCTTTCAATTTTCATTTTACAGAATTGTAAAAATAAGCACATCAGAGCTTTATGTCCAAGAAGGCACGTGTCTACACTGCAGCTGTCTGAGATGATGGGAATGCTGAGTTTTTTGGCCTCTGCCTGGACCCGAGGCCCCGGGACTCACATGGGGGCCAGGTTTCACACCACTCCAGACCTCTAAGGACACTACTTTCAATCTTCTGAAGTAATCAGAAATGGATACAATCGCCTTAGACAATAACAAGTGGACTTTTTATCTGAAATCTGACATTTTCACTTTATACTCCGTGCAACTCCTACTCCTGTTCTAAGCAAAGTAAAGGTTAAAACAAGCACTTCTGTTGATAAAAACAACGAAGTATAGCTTAGAGTCAGACCTAGAAGGGGACTTAATATAAACCTTCCGGTTAACTGAGGAGAAAATCAAGACGCCAAGAAGTGAGGGGAGCTACCCAAACCCCGAAGGAGCAGCAGCAGCTGCGGCCCGAGCGCAGGCCCACCGCTGCCAGGTGGGTCCCGTGTCCGGCCACCCAGGTCCCTGCCAGGGGCACCAGCCATCTCATTAGATCCACGGGAAGTTTTAAAGGAGGAAACAGAGAAAGGCTGTACTGCCTCCTGTGTCACTTCGCCAGGGGCAAGGCAAACACGGGTTGCTCAGTAGTTCTTTTTATACCACTAGGCGGCCTTGCCTGAATATGAACGTTTAAAGTCCAAACAATCCTTCCCTTGGATTCCAAGGTCATGGGAGTGCATCCAAAGTTCACTTTCAGAAACAGCGATCTGAATGGTATTATATGCTCTAGGCCCGACCATCACTGGAAAGAACAGAGGCAGGGATCATGGAATATTTCGCGCTGTAAGTAACAACCACTTATCTTTGTAGTAAACTGGAGATTCCATGAACTCTCCATCAAGAGATAGCTACCAATGAATTTACTAAAAATCACTGGTTTTCAGAAAGGCACACTTAGCTTTCATTTCAACCTGATTACAATGTAATTGTAAAAAAATGCGTATTTAAAAAGAAAAGAAGTTAGTGAGTAGAAATGGATGAAGGCACTCTGCCTCTCTGTATATTGGAATCAATACCTGAAGACAGCAATTGCCCATCCCAAATCCCATGGCATCCATGTAAATATGATCAGGCTTAGAAGCCTTGGCCGCCTCCTCATCCTCAGGAAATGTTTCTATAAACGGAGACGGTGTATTCTTGTCCTTAAATACTGTAGGATTAAATTAAAAAAAAAAAAAAGAGAAGGGTGACATTCAAGGATTCAACAGCGATTCACCAGGTGTCTCTCCCATCCCGCCAACCACTTTGGACTTACTTGGTACATTGATGACAACCTTTTCTCCTCTCCTGTGTCGGATATTTCGTGTTAGGGTACTGAAACAGACAACCAAACGTCATAAATCGGCCACCGAAGAACCGCCATGCAGAAGAAGAATTTGATCATAGAACATGTAAATAGAATGAAACCCTACCTCAAACTAATTCTCTGAGGCAATCCTATAGAACATTGAAGTGGATCAAGGTATTCTGAGGGGATTTGCTGTGAGAAAGCTCTGCGTTGCCACCACTTCCTCTGCCCCTTGCTCAAGAATGCCATGCTCTTCCCTGTTCAACCCCGGATACCCCAGCTCCCTGTAACTTCTCAAATCAAACTCAAGTGTCTGGGGTCTGCCGTGGTCTGGTCTCACCGTGTTTCTAACGCTCCCATGTCTTCCAAAAACTTCAAGCTTTACTATTCACTTTCCCTAGGCATCTCTGGAGCCCCAATACCTTGTTACTATCCCTCCCAATTGGCAGTATTAATACCTATCTTCTAGACCCACAGTGTCTAAACCAGAAGCCACCAGGCACACTGTGGCTGCTGTGCACTTGAAATGGGGCTAATCCTAATTAAAATATGCTGTGATGATAATATACACACCAGATTTTGAAGACTACAAAATACAAAAATAAAGTATGTCTTATCAATAATTTTTTTTTTTAAAGATTTTATTTATTTATTTGACAGAGATAGAGACAGCCAGCGAGAGAGGGACACAAGCAGGGGGAGTGGGAGAGAGAAGCAGGCTCACAGCGGAGGAGCCTGATGTGGGGGCTCGATCCCATAACGCCGGGATCACGCCCTGAGCCGAAGGCAGACGCTTAACCGCTGTGCCACCCAGGCGCCCCTATCAATAATTTTAAAATACTGATTACATGTTGAAGTAATTTAGGATAAACTGGATTAAATAAAATTATAAAATTCCATCTTTTTTACTTTTTTCATGTGACTGTTAGAAAATTTAAAACAACATCTGAGGCTAGCATGATTCTAGCAGACAGTGGTGATGCAGACTCAGATAGCAGACCAGCTCTTTCCCATGTCTGCCAGGATCCCCTCAGTCAGAAGCATCTTCTTTCTCCGAGGAGGGTCTCTGATGCTCCTTCCTACCTTTGGGAATCCGGCATAATATCTTTTCTTGCAGCTGAATCTATTTTCCCCCTGGCACACTATAACATTTGAAGTTGGGAACTCCATCTATAAATCTGTTCCCCCCAAAGACTCTGCATATAACAGATGTGCAGACCTGTCAAAGGAATCAATACTGACAAGTCCCAAGGTCCCCACTTGCAGGTCGGGACCGTCAGTTTAGGATGACAGAGGAGACTCAAGGTACAAAGCAAGATCAGAGTGGTGTGGGCCCTGAAGCCACTTTAAACCCAGGAATGAAACTACAAACTACCAGAGCTAGAAGTTAATAGAACAGAAGGTAAAGAGTTGTACATATTTTGCCTTATTATGAAGGGTATATTGAGCAGAATGTGATCACACAGAGAGGGGAAAAAAGGTAGGAGTAACTAAGAGGAAACTTCCCCAAATAGATGTTTGTACAACAGGGCTGAAAAAAATCTGTATTCTAAAGACAACAGTGGCTAAGCCAACAACTCTAAGATGACTTGTAAGACGGGCAAGTCAAGCCGCGCTCTAAGAAGCAACGTTCATTACAAAAGGAGCCTGAATTCAGTAAGCGCTCAACAAGGATTCTAGAAAGAGGAGCGCCTTACTCTCAGCAGGCAGGGTAAGAGTGAGGGACATCTGCGTTTAAAGGCGCAGCCATACTCACCTGAAGCGGGGGTGCTTATTTATGGCTTCATCAGGAAAGAAGAGGGACTTGGAAGCTCCTCCTTCAACCGGATTGGGTTTGAACTCTGGCAGTGTGAACCCAGGACAGCCTAATCTACAACAAATTGAAGAACTAAGTAGGTAGGATTTGTTTTCAATAGTTAATAATGTCTCACCATCACCGCACCTTAAGAACCACCCACACCTGTCTAGCTTCCCCCCCCACAGGGGGTCTAGCACATGAATGCTGTGTAAATACTAGCTTTACAAACACCCCCTCGTACTTGGTCTTCCCCACCAACATCTTTTGTGATTGCAGCCTGTGAGAGACTTTTACCAGAGACCCACCATCTACTCAGGATCTCCAGAGTGCTGTTCACGTCCTAGCCATCTCTTCATTTAACAGCAAGGACCAACAGCACAGAAGTCCCTCAGCTAGGTCACATCAATGGTCACAGGCTATGGGTTCCCCCTACATGGGGTCTGCTCTCATTTCTGATTGTATTTGACCCCTGCACATCCCTACTGCCCCCCACCTGTCGATAAGCTTTGTTCAAATATCTAAGGGCTCTCCTGCTTTTTGCCTCTTAGATCACCTCAGGAGTCCCTCAGGATTAGGTAGTGTCTCTGCAGGTGTCCCCATCCGCCCCTGAGATCTCCCTCTGATGTCTGAAACCCAACCCTATTCTCTTACTTGACCTAACCAAGAGCTTTAATTCCAACACAGAAAAAGGAAGCTCTGTCTTCATCCCTAAACGTAAAGCTCAAATTCCACATCTAGCTCTTCAAGTTAAGAATTTTAAGGTCATTGTTAAATGTGCTGTGAGAGAGGACAAAGACCGACAAAGTTCGGGAATGCAAAACAAGGGAGGCTCTTGTCAGGGCTTTAGATCAGTGGTAGGAAACTCTGGGCTTAAGAGCCAAGACTACCCATGCCTAATGTTCAGCCCCTACCTTTTATAAAATAAAGCACCTGTTGGCTGCCCATATCCGTCTTGTGAACAACAATGGAATTTGTTGATCTTATCTGGAAAACCATTTCCAGCTATAATGAGGGTTCCTGAGAATTCTTGCAGCTGTGTGCATTATTTACTAGGAGGCCGCAAACTTTGGGAAAGTCCTGTAAGAGTGGCAGACTTCAGTCTTGGGGACTCGGAGGCAACCAGAATTAGGCTGAATGGAGGGAGAACGAAAATGTGTTTGGCAGGACAAAGACGGTCAGAACTCCGATTCTCAAACTCCGACAGCCCTGCTTTTCTTGTAGACCGGCACCATCCAACAGAAGCTTTGCAGCACGGGAAGGTTTCATGTCCACACTGTCCAGTCCAGTGCGTCCAATACATGCACCTCGTGAGCACTTGAACTGAGCCTAGCGTGACTGAGGAACTAAAAATCTACTTCAGTGTCATTAACTTAAATTTAAACATTCGCTTGGCCACTGTTTTGGATTATAGCTCCATGACGGAGTTTTGTCTCTTCACAGAGAAAAAGCACACTGTTTACACTTAAGAAACCAAGTACTCCTTTCTCTCTTGACACCAAAACAAAACTTTCCTTATCATTTACTACTGATAGGTGAGGCTTCTTCAACTAAATAATAATTATTCTTGTTGTGTTTACAAGTCCAAAAATACCCTCCCATCAAAAAATGAGTAAGCTTTTTTTTAAAAAAAATTAGATTTTTAGAATAAAATTTATTCCTCTGTCTCAGCTCTCCCTTTATAATAACTCCTACTGCTTTTAGGATAGCAACCCAAATTCTCAGCTAACAGGATCTGGCCCAACAGCCACCTGCGCAGCCTCCCTTTCCCTCTCAAGGTCCCAGCCCCAGTGGCCAGCCTTCTTCTGGTTCTCATGAGGCTCTGTGCTCTCCCTGTTCATCCTGGGATATCTGCCCACTCTGCTCACCCTCCCTAGGCTGTCCCTCCCCTCCCCACTCCCAGTAAACTCCTACCGGGACTCTGGACATCACCCCAATCATCTTCCCCACTTCGCAGAGTCCACCTGACAACCGTGTCCCACTCTCTGCTCATCTTTCCCTCACAGCACGTCCTCAACTTCATATTCCCTGGATCTGTGGCCATCTGGTCCCTCAGTCTCCGCAGTGGCAGAGACTGTACTGTGTCTGTCTGTATTCATGCCTGCATCCTCGCACTGCATGGGTGTGGCATGCAGCAGGCACTCAATTATCTGAGTGAAAGGCAGAGTCATGATTTTTTTTTTTTTTTTTACCTTCTCCTTAAAACACTAGGGCAAAGGACTATGCCAACTCTCTTCCAAGCAAACCTGCCCACCCTCATCCGGCTGGGGCTTTTCTTCTGGCAGGGAAAGGGGAGTGGCCTGCATAATGGAATGAAGCAATCACAGAAAATATGACATGCATCTCTAAATGTTTGAGTTGCTTAAAAAGGGTTTCAACCATTTAGATGTTACACGGAAGATTTTTAAAAAGAAAATCCCAAGTGTCCTTCCAAGACCAGTGGTAGGACTCCAAATGCCTGTGTTTATTATGGACATTTATCAGAAAAAAAAGAGGGAGGGTATAAAAGTAGTTCTAACTGTTTCAGTCTATGGATACCAATCCCCAAAGAGTTTGAACCTTGAGGAGGTAAGCATACTTTGCCGTAATCTGACAGATATGTAGCACAGGTAAGTCGGATTTACAAATTTGGTAGAACTGCATTCCTACACAGAGCTCCTATGTATGACTGTACAATATTTATGTACTTAATTCTAAGCTAAGAGCATAGCTTCACTATTTATGTTTTCTTTATATTTACTTTTAGGAACTTTCGGCCATAACTAGGTTTGATGACAACCTGTAAGTTTCCTTTTCAACACAAGACTCAAACATGGCCTAATGACCCCCTCATTCATAGTTAGGATGTATCACAGTGGACTGGGAGCACTGATGCCAGCTCTCCACCAGGTGACCCTCCCATCGGCCACCAATACCAGCATTCGCCAGCAGGCAAACAGGCACACGGAAGCACCAGAGAGTAGAGTGAAAAGAGCACCATCAGGCTCAGCTACGCCTTACGGGGTCAGAACAGCTTGGCAGACGCGCTGCTCGCTCCACCACAGCCTCGGGTGGATGCCGCCACGATGCTAGCAGTCACGGTGGTCCTCACGGTCTTGCCCAGAGGCCAGATGAATGCTCTCACCGCAGTGCTCCGGGCCGCCACCCACCCGCTGGAACTGGCACGCAAGTTTTGCCTGCGGCCATAACATTACAGATTCTATCAAATGCAGCACATAAAGCATGAACTGTCCGTAAAGTATGAGAACTATCCGGTCAAATGCTTGGGTCATGATCTGCTCTTTTAGAACCCAAAGCTCTGAACGATCTGCTGGGGCATGTTCAGACAGGAACTAACCTGGGAAATGAAGTTATTGTGCAGAGAGCCTGGTTTTCTCCTAATAAAGAAGTTGCTTCCTTCCGGCGTTTCCTCATGTTGTCTTCGACTGTGTTGAACTCGGACATCGTTCCTCCGTACGGCTGGCCAGGTGTGCCTTCAATCATGTAACTGCCATACTCTGGTCTCCACAGGGTAGGATGGCTACAGAGGAGGAAAAATTCCATTCCACCACATTTTGCTGCCGTCTATTCAATTTTTACAAGTTTTTAAAAAGTCACTTCCAAAAACTGAGACGCCATTCCATGTAAGTGAAGCTAAGAACTTTACTGTTCCCAAAGGCTGGTCATTCTCCAGAGCTCTTCAACCAGGTGAGGGTTAGAAGTACAGGGTCCAGAATACTTGTAAGTAACTGAAAACCACACACAGGGCACTCGCTGTCCAAGACAAGCTAGTCCACTTTGTGAGAAAGGAGAGGAGGCCATAAGGGCTCTTTCAGTTCACTGCTGGCCTCCAAACTCAAATGCCGTCTCGAGTCAAAACTCAAGGGAGTAGGAAAATGGAACTGGAAAGTACTTGCCCCTTCGCCTTTTTGTCTACTTGAAGAAATATGAAAAAACACCCTGCTAGCCAAACAAACTCAGTTTAAGTTTCATCTGGCACCACAGTTTGGGACCTCAGTAACACTCTGTCCATGGTTTTGGTTTTTCTTTTCTTTTCTTTTTTTTTTTTTTTTAACATTTAGTCATGGTAAACAGGCTTTATGTTGTGTTTATAGTTCTGAGTGCTTAAATACATTCACGTATTTAAAATGTCAACACCCTGTACAGGAGGTATTATTATCCCTACTTTACAGATGAGGAAATGGAGGCCCAGAGATGTTAAGTAACTTGCCCAAGGTTACACGCAGCTATGAAGCAGGGGAACCAGAGTATGTGCTCTCAACTACGATGCCAGCCTGCCTCCTATACATCTGCAGTTCTAGCAAGTTCAGAAATGCTAAAGCAACCTTTGGTATTTCAGCTTACTTTGGGTTTGTCCTTTCCCCCTTTTCTTGTAGAGTTTCAAGAACTTCCTCTCCAGACAGGACCAATCGGACTTTTTTATTTTCATGATCAAAAGACACCAACATGTATTCCACCTATTGAAAATAAAGAAAAAAAAAGTTAACCTTCTTCCAGACTCGTGTTCAGTGTAACCTTCAAGGGGAGGAGGCAGGGAAATGTGAGGGTTGGAAAGGACCCACAGTAACTCAAGACAGTCACATCTGCTTACGCTACATGGCACACAACGAGCTTTCTTTCGCATAATATGAAAAACTGGAGAAAATGATCAGTCAACAGTGCCAGTGTTTGAGGACCAGAACTTATTCCTTCATTACTTCTTTCTCTTGCTCTACTTAATATCCCAAAGTCAAGATGTCCACTCTGACAGAGTGTACTTCAAAAGAGAAATATTTCAGAGCTAAAAATCTGTAAATTGCAGTTACAAAACAAAGTTGCATTTTTTTTAAAGATTTTATTTATTTATTTGACAGAGATAGAGACAGCCAGAGAGAGAGGGAACACAAGCAGGGGGAATGGGAGAGGAAGAAGCAGGCTCATAGCGGAAGAGCCTGATGTGGGGCTTGATCCCATAACGCCGGGATCACGCCCTGAGCCGAAGGCAGACGCTTAACCTTAACCGCTGTGCCACCCAGGCGCCCCCGAAGTTGCATTTTTAACTTTATTTCCTCAACTGCCTTATTGTAAGTTTACGAAAGTGGTTATCTGGGCAGATTATCAGGGTAGATTATCCTTATTTACTGGCAGGTTATTAAATGCCATTGTAAGTCTCACTGTTGGGAGAATTAAGTCATAATCATAAACACACCAGTATGCGGAAGTTATTTTAGGAGTTTCAACAACTGAGTCTTGGTTTTTCAAGAGTAACTTAAGACAACTTCCCCACCCTGAAACCATGTATGATTTACGATGCAAGGTGCCCTGGTGCATTTATAACAATACGTGGTGGAATTCTGATAAAAATCAGGAGTTAAATACCAAAGAAAGACTTTTCTGGGCAGAGTACAAACAGAGCCTGCTTTTGTTTTCCCTGAAACCACATACTTAAATCATGATGGTTGGTATCAACAGTCAAGACTATGAATCACGATTTATGGCTGAAATAACATATTATCCATCTGTAAGTGAAAAGGTATGGAATCAGATCATTCAGGAGAACACTCAAGAGTACCCTTTGGACAAGATACCAAGACAGAGAAAAGAAGGTGATAAACTGGTGCCCCATGAAGCAGACCAGTCAGTGGAAGTATTTTGTTTGGCTTATCATAAAAAAAAAAAAAAAGAAAGAAAGAAAAAAGCAGCAATACATCCAGTATCTGACGTTTCACATGTAAATCCAGATTTCCAGACTTAGAAACAAATACCCAGAAGCCCATTCCCACTGGGTGGGGTATGAGCTGCTCTCCTCTGAGAGGTCATGCTCTGTTCTGCAGTGGCCTATTCTTATCTGTACCTGGCTGGTGTTGAAAGGCATCTCAGTCAGCCATCCATTACCACAGACACAGTCATGTTCAACAAGAGTTTTGCACCTCAGCTAAGAAATGGAATTATAAAGGGGAAAAAAATGTTAGTAACCACAGAAGAGAACCTGGCAGGTTTAAAAAACAAAAATGAAACTTTCAACTACCTTTTACTAGTTGTTGCTATGGACTGAATGTTTGTGCCCCACTCCCCCACATACATATGTTGAAGCCCTTAATCCCCTATGGGATGGGATTAGTGCCCTTATTCGAAGAAACGAGAAAAATAATGTCTCTTGCCACCACATGAGGACACAGCAAGAAGGCAGCTGTTTATAAGTCAGGAAGAGGACCCTCATCTGGAAACGAATCTCTCTCCACCTTTGACCTTGACTTCCCAACCTCCACAACCATGAGAAATATGTCTGTTGTTTAAGCCACCTAATCTATTGTATATGTTATAGTAGCCTGAACTAAAATAGCTGTCTTACTGATAAGTTTAAGTTCCCACTCTTGCTTTTCTATTAGAATTTTTTACGTTCAAGAAATAGGTAAGACTATTTGGGTTAGCTACATGAACCAGAAATGTGAAATTTGTACTTGTACAATTACTCAATATCAAATGCCTGAAAACTGGGCTGCAGAATCTAGACTTGCTCCCAAATTTAAGTACAGGTTTCCAGACAGCTATTCAGGAGGCCTAGATCTGGATGGAGAAGCTAAGAGCTGATGGAATAAGAAACCTTATTAAGTCTCAGGATGGATATATAAAAATATCGCAAGTATGAGAAACAAGTTTTCTCTTAAATGAGAATAAGAAAGGGTATGCTGTGAATTTTCTTATGTGGATCCTAATCTCCAAATCCATCATTTGAAGTAGGCACGATCACCTATTTTACAGATGTGTAAAGATGCTCAGAGAGGCTGAGTAAGCTGCCCAAAGCCAGTGTCAGGCATGGGTGTGAACCGAGCCTGTCTGGCCTCAAAGCACAGCACGCCTTGCTACTAGGACTCTAAAAGGATGCCAATCTTGGTTAGTAATGATAAGCTTTTAGAAAAATTGTTATAGGGGCGCCTGGGTGGCTCAACTGGTTAAGCGTCTGCCTTCAGCTTAGGTCATGATTCCAGAGTCCAGGGATCGAGCCCCGAGTTGGGCTCCCTGCTTACCAGGGAGCCTGCTTCTCCCTCTCTGCCCAGCTTGTGCTCTCTTTTTCTCAAATAAAATCCTTGAAAAAGCATTGTTAGAAGCTCTATGAGGCAGAGACAGTATATAATACTGGCTGAAAATCTCACAAATTGATTATGCCTCAATTTTATGAAGTGGGCCTGACATTACTATATCATAGAAGCTGAGACGTAGCAGTTACAGTTCTAGATTTAAACAGATGCCTTAGCCCATCTTAGGCCCAGGACAGAGCTGCGGGCTCTACGACCCCCTGCTAACTCTCTCAGGAGGAATCTTCCTACTTCAGTACTTCCTCCTTTCATCACTGGCTCCAACACATCTGCAGGGCATCGTCAATTATCTGTGTTCTCTTCTTAATCAGACAGCATGTTTCCTGCAAGACAGATGAAGAGATACTTCCTAGCTTACTGGGTTCCCATCATTTATCTATTATCAAAATGAGCAAGAATTTTTGTAGCACTTATATAAGCTAAAATGCAATAACTCTTGTTGGTTTCCTAGTTTTGAAATAATTGAAATCCTTAGTTTTCAAAATCACTCTGAGACCACGAGTTTAAAGCATGGGAAGGGCAGGAGAACAAAAAGCTCAAACTCAGCCTGCGTCTTAAATATCAGCCAAGTGGATGACATTTAAAATGCTTACAAACCAAACTCTCCTTAATTAAAAAATAATTATCCATGACCTCATTAAGCAAATGTAACAGAAACACATCAGAATATTTACTCAAGGAGACAAAAAACCAAATAAATGCACTTACTTTCGGATAAAATGAAAGTTCAGTTAGAAGCCTTTAAGAACCCCCTGAACATTTTGCAAACTCAAATTTAAGGTGCTTGAAAGTAATCTCCCCGCCACCCCGCCCCAGTCGCTTTGATTTTCTGCCTCAGTGCTCAGGATGGTTCTTTCAGCTCTTGGCTTTTTTGTTATCTTTTTAAACCCCCTCAATACATTTATGTTTATTTCTTTTTTTTTTTTTTAAAGATTTATTTATTTGACAGAGATAGAGACAGCCAGGGAGAGAGGGAACACAAGCAGGGGGAGGGAGAGGAAGAAGCAGGCTCATAGCGGAGGAGCCTGATATGGGGGCTCGATCCCACAATGCTGGGATCACGCCCTGAGCTGAAGGCAGATGCTTAACCGCTGTGCCACCCAGGCGCCCCCATTTATGTTTATTTCTAATTCTACATCACACAAGCAACAAATAATTAACTCGATCTTTCCTAATAGCCAAGCGAGAGCCAAAATGGAGTTTGGTTCAGTGAGCTAGCTGTTGAGTGATAACAAAGTGACACATTAAGGCAATGTTTTCCCCATGCAGACTACCCTAAAACCACAGTGATTTTATTGTATCTGGATCTTGTCCCCATCTTAAGCTTCCTTTTTGCATCCAAAGGATGAGAGGAAAAGACAAAATAAAAAAAAAAAAACAAAAAACAGAAGACGGCACAGAGGCCCTTCTGAACACAACAGATTCCAAGGATTAAACATACTAGCTTTCCTAACTTCGAAGAGCATGTGGGCTGTGTATTCTGAGATATAGCAACATCTATGTACACTGAGCACATACACAATCCCAAAGGCATCATAAGTGCACTGCAGAGTGACTAATTCAAATCTGTGTAATCAACATAGTATTTGGAAGTAGCATAAACAGCCAATGGGCTCTATTCTCGGTACACAGATCATAACTCCCTAAATGTAACTTAGGGACACTGCTATGTAGTACCCATCAGTGATCTTTCTAAATGGGTGGATTAGAGACACACTAAAAATAACTAAGCACTATGTGAGACACTCATTTTAAAATGTGTACTTTTTCTACAAATGAAATTAAAATTAGGTTTCATTGCTAAAAAGGCTAAATTTTATCCCACTAGGGTAAAAAGCCACCAATATCTCAGAGCTGTTGAATCAAAGGCGAAGGCCCATTCAAAAGACCACTATGTAGGCTGTGTTAGTACATAGTGTTGCTAGGAATGACCAGAACACAATAACCCACTAGTCATTCAGTGCGGGTTTACACAAGAATGAGGTGCTTTATGTTCATCTGAAATTAGGCCAATAAAAGTAAAGAATCTTAATTGAGGGTGATGTAAGTACTCAGGACAATGCTGGATATGTTGTAGACAGGAAAATATTCATGGCATCAGAGTTCAAGATAACAAGAGTAACTGTTAATATCAAAGTGTTTTTTAGGATTTATGTTGTCTTTAAATGGCATTTACCACTAGTTTAAAATGAATTTCCTTTTTTTGATACGCTACCATGAAGGTAAGGGTTTCAAGGAGCTTAGAATTTGAGGAAAGGTTGGACATTTTATAAAACACTAGTGTTTACATTTCTACTCCCTGGAGGCAAAAACGGTGCTTAATCAGGAAAGCAATCTCGTTCCATAAGGCTCAGAAGGAGTTAGAGGCAGTTCCCTGCTCAGGGAGGTTTGAGAAATTCTTTGAGAAATTCTTTTGTCTCCAGCCATCCTACTGGAATTCCAAATTTGGGGTTCAGGGCCAACGCCTCCACTCCACTGTTGGTGTTCTTCCAGCGGCCCAAGCAATAGGCTTGACTCCTGCTAGAACTACCTGTCGCTCCTCAGAGACCCAGTTTTCTCTTTATGCTAACTCCAAAACAAGCCCACGGCCACTTTGAGGGTTAGGATCCAGTTAAAGCTCCTGACCGATCAGTACCCAAACCCATGGTCTTGCCGTCTGGCCCCACCCCTCTGTCCTTTCAGCCACTCAACAAGGCCCATTACTGGGTAAGTGCTGGCAATATGGTGAAGAGTCAGGCTGGTGTGGCTCCTGTTCTCAAGCTTCCATTGCTGCTACAGCCACAGCCAGTAACTCAACAGAGCAAAATGATCTCAGGGAACGCTTGGGATGACCAAGCAGAACTGCGGCCTCTGCAGAACGGATTCAGTCTAGGGGATCAGAAGGCTTCCTGGAAGAAAGGGCCTAGCCAGACGAAGGGGAGGGTCTACTGATGTTTCAACAACCTCCCAGAGGATTCCCATGCTTTTCCCAACCCCCATTCTGACTGCAGCATAATCACAGGTCTGGCTGGTCAGAGATGCAGATAAACTGGGTCCACCCCATAGAGATCACGCCAAAGAAATGCTTTTGTAGTTGAGTCTAAGGCCATATCAAATTCTTAAATTGCTGGATGTATTTTGACTTTCTCTCCTACTGTGAAATGTCATTTCATACCACAGAATTACACAGGGTGTACTCTAGGAAAGTTTACACTTTTGGAAACTAAAATAAATGTGGCCTCACCCTGACCTGGTCTTCTGTTGGCATCCTAGATTAGGACTGCAGCTTACAGAGTACGCAGCTTTTTATTTATAATATGTTAATCTCAATTTTAACAATACATAACATCAGTGAATTTCCCGTATGATTCAGTGAAGTAACTTCCTTGACATTATCTTGGCCCACACAGAGAAAAATTTTTCACATGCCAAGATTAGTAATTCGAAGCCTAAGTGAAAAAATTGAAGACTTAAGAGGGAAGAAGGGGCGCCTGGGTGGCTCAGGTGGTTAAGCGTCTGCCTTCAGCCAGGTCATGATCCCAGAGTCCTACAATCGAGTCCCGCATTGGGCTCCCTGCTCCCTCTGCCTGCCACTCCCCCTGTTTGTACTCTCTTCTCTGACAAATAAAATCTTTAAAAAAGACTATGTTAAGGCTTCTTACCTTCTTTCTAATCAAATCTAGCAGAACCCAACCAGTCTCCTCACACAAATTAACCTCACAAAAGGTAGTTCCATCAAGTAAAGTTACCAATGGTGAGGTTTCCTATGGCCACCAACTTAAGACAACCCGAAACCTAAACCAGAAGACAACTCCTTCTGAAGAAACAATATTGTAAATATAGTTTTTATTTACCTCAAAACATCTGTACTTTAGACCTATAGTTTCTGGGTTCTAAGGACAAGTGAATTCCTTGGCTCTTTCCTGTAAACATACTCCTCTCAGAGTCCTGGTCACCACGTGGCTAACAGGAAAGGAGGTAACCTGGTCCCCATGCAGAGAGGCTGCGTTGGACCGGCTGCTCTGCAGGGCTTGGTGCTGGGGGAGGGTGTGCGTCAAGAACGTCTGAGGCGGCGCACGCCAGGTATGGGCGGGCCTAGGGCTTTCGCACGGGGCACACAGGTGCTGGCGAGAACACCCACTCTCCATGGTGGTACCCAGCTCTGCCCAGATGCACTCCTAGAGCTGGGCAAGCAAGAGAACAGCCTTTAAGGTCTAAGTTAGGTTGGCCTAAATTCAAGGACTGCCCGAGAAACAGAAATCTGGAGTTTTAGTTTTTAGAACTAGTGGTTAGACTAACCCACCAAAGGGGTTTTAAAAAAAAAAGAAAAAAAGAGTTCTAAAGAGTGAGAGCCAATGTTAAAACAGCAATTCCACCTTCAAAGTGAGTGCGGTGTCCAGGGGGCTCACCTCTGCCCCCAGTGACAGGGCAGGGGGTGGGAGGCAGGGATTCAACACCTCCAACTTGAATGCTATATTCCACCATCACAAGAATCGGAGCACAGACACTTTCATAATCACATCTCATAAAGGCAGCATCAGGGCTCCCCCTCAGGCACGACACCTGGATGTTAGGGCAGATCCCACTGAGAGAGNCCTCTGCCCCCAGTGACAGGGCAGGGGGTGGGAGGCAGGGATTCAACACCTCCAAGTTGAATGCTATATTCCACCATCACAAGAATCGGAGCTCATAAAGGCAGCATCAGGGCTCCCCCTCAGGCACGACACCTGGATGTTAGGGCAGATCCCACTGAGAGAGGAATTCTAACCTTCAGTTGGGATGTGGAAGACGAAGACTCCTGTTACTATAAACTCCTTTCCTGCCATATTTGAAGTTCGTGTTAAAGAGGTAAGTCAAAGCTCCTGATTTGGGCCCACTACCTGCTGCCCTGGGCCGAGGCTGGCACGGGCTGCATAACTATCAAGTGAGGTCAGCCTGATGTTCGTATAAAGGGCTCACCCGCGTCTGCCCTTTCACAGGGCTCCGCTGCCAGCCGAAGATCAGCTGGGAAGGCTGCAGTCACATTACTGAACCTGTTAGCATTTGTCCTGCAGACCGAGAAATTTACCAAGCAGATTCAGTATTATAGTTTTGAAAGGATGTTGGCATTTCACTAGAAGGGAATCACTGGCAATCTGGTAACAAGAAATACTGAAGCATCTGTGGCTCTGAGACATTTATATTTTCACTCAAACAAAAAGCCTACTTCCTTTATCACTACCATCCCCTCGTTGTTTTCTTTTTCTGTCCACCTTCATTCTCATCTTGGGTTGGAGCCCATGAAAACTGTCAGAGCGCTTTTCCTCCTGCTTATTTGGGAGCTGGTATATGGGGGGAGCAGGCTTTGGAGTCCCTCAGTTTCTGGGAAGTACATAAAAACTGCGTGTAAACTGCCTGAGGCAGTGGTAGGCACACAGCACCACGCAGATGCTAGTGGCTATGGTTTTCTAGCTCATGGGCGGGGGTACATTTATGGAGGCAGAATAGTGTCTTAGAGGTGTTTTCCAAATGCTGGTTACAAGCTCCGTAGTGAGCCAAAGTAGGCTGTAATTAACATTACATAAAAATCTTGAAATAGAGACGATCAGAATATGTCACTCATGGGAAGGGAAGTACCATTTCACCAAAGTATTTCATTTGGCAGTTGTTTCAGGTACTATTGGGCTCAGTCAAAAGTGAAAGCTGGTAGTGTAGACCACCACCTAATTCTAGAATTAAGTAGTCCTGGGTTTCTGCACCAAGCTGATCAGGTCATTCCCCTCTTTGAAACTTTCAAGAGGCTCACGCTGAGCAAAAACCCCACCCCCCTCACCAGGAGCATTAGGGACCAGTCTTCTGGCTCTGCCTCCTTCATTTCAAACCTCCCTCCCTCCTCCCCACCATGTTGTGGCCATACCTGTTTTTCCAACAACCAAGTCAGGGCCTGGACAGCACTTCTATTCTCTCTGCTTGGGAAGATTTCACCTCAGCCCTTCAAATAGCTGGCTCCTGTGGGTTTCAATAACTTAAGTGCTACCTTTCCAGAGAAACCTTTGGCTGACCATGCCACTCCCCCAGCACTAGGGACCTCCCTGCCCCTATTCCCAAGGGGACACCACCCTGCTCAGAACAGTCTTAATTTTCCCTCTTTTCTCAGAAATATTACAATTACAGATATTTGGCATTTGTCTTAGACTCTGGGACTTAGTTTCATCATTTGGAAAAACAGGAGGGGGAAAAAAAAGTCCCTTCCCGCTCTAAAGCAATACAAGTATCCCCCTGCTTTTCAAAAATTTGAACCAAGCCACTTCGTTTGTATGAAAGACCTACATTAGCACAGGTTTCCCTGTTATCAGAAAGTACAGTGTTCTATAAAAAGTTTTGTAAGCAGTAAGAATTGGTGTAGAGAGAAGAGTGTTCCCTGTTTTCCAAAAGTTTGCTATAGGCCACTTGCTTTTACAAGACCTACATTAGCATAGTAACTTGCTCCCCCCCACCAAAAGCAAAAATCCTCTTTGGAAAAACATACTAATGTAGGTCTTTCATAAAAGCAAAACGCCATATTGCAAAACTTTCAGAAAGTGGGGGATAACTGTACCTGTTTTTGCTAAATGAAAGAAATCTGAAGGGGATTTTTCCCTCCTTTACGGAAAAAGGCAAAAATAACGTCCCCCCACCAGGACCTTATAGAGACAATGGGCACTCCGAACAGTGAGAGGGTAGCCAAGTCCCTTCCTTGGAACCCACACCCAGCATGTCAGCCTACAGTAGGCAGAGTTCTGACCTGTGTCAGTGAGCACCTGGGCTTTATCTTGGTTTATTTTGTGCATCGAAGATATCTCCTAAAGTATCAAAAAAGTCTAAGGTGATTTTTTGGGTCCAGGAACACTCAAAAATTCTTCTATGTATTAATGGTAATTGCTGCTTCTCTATTCCATTTTGGGTTACAAAAGGTTTCATAGGGATGCTCTACTTGGGGTCGGTGGGGGAAATCTGTATTTCTGTATTTCTATTAAGCTCTTCTAGAAATTCTTCGTATAGGATCATCCACTTTTCTTTCACTTTCAAATACGTTACTCACTGCACAGCCAGGAAGGTAATTTTATTCAAATGCACTGTTTTACCCAAAGCTTACCCTTTTAAGCACATGATCTCTTAAAAATTTTTACGTATGTATCAGTGGAAGTCTTTCTAAAATTGATCACATCCTCTTCTGCTATCAATAGGAAGATCCTGAACACACTTTCATTTTTTATTAAGGCTTCAGACTTCATTAGCAATTTCATTTAACTAGAATCACAGCAGAGCAACTTGGAGGTACAATGGGCTGCACCGTCTAGATGCGCTTTTCACAGCTGCTCTCGGAATCAGTCTCTCTTGCTTCTGCCTCGATTGATTTGTTTATATTTCATCCTGAGCTGAGAAACCAGATGCCAAGCTTTCAGGAATTGTGTATTAAGCAAGTGTTCTCCAGGTAAGGGCTTAAGAAGCTTTTAGGAGTAGGGGCGCCTGGGTGGCACAGCGGTTAAGCGTCTGCCTTCGGCTCAGGGCGTGATCCCGGCGTTGTGGGATTGAGCCCCACATCAGGCTCCTCCGCTATGAGCCTGCTTCTTCCTCTCCCACTCCCCCCTGCTTGTGTTCCCTCTCTTGCTGGCTGTCTCTATCTCTGTCAAATGAATAAATAAAATCTTTAAAAAAAAAAAAAAAAAAGAAGCTTTTAGGAGTAAAGTGCATAAACTTTGTAATTAGAAGCCTTTTGTTTACCTCCTAGTCCTCTGAGTACTAAAGCCCCCAGGATCAGGACCCCCTAGATACAGTTCAGTACAGCAGTGGCAGCCTTGGGGGGCCAAGAGGAAAGGACTACCATACTTAAGCAGAGGCAGGGCTGTCAAAAGCATGCTAGGTAAAAAGGTACCTTTCAAGTGCCCAACTTGTGTAAATATGTGAACATTTCTAGAAGGAAATGAAGGACACACTCCTCAATAACCTCTTCAGGTTTGTGTAAGGTTTAAGGTGCTCAGAGCATATCCTTTCAAACAAAATCTTTCTTTTTTTTTTTTTAATTAAAAAATGTTAACTTTCTAGGGTTGCAAGTCACTGCTGCAACCCTTAACTCTTGAAAACAGCTCAGACAAGTGCCAGCCAGCTTTTTACAGGTACGTCAAGATCTTTACTATCTCTCTGGAGCAGTAAAATATGTGAAGCCCTGTGTACCCCAGCCCATGACCCCTGCAGGTAATCCAAATGGGGCAGAGTCACAGCCTGGATTCTTAGTAGCTTCCGGGAAAAGGGTCATGGAGTCTCTCACCTAACAGCTTTAACTCTGCTACATCAGCATCCAGGAAGGGGGGGGAAAGCGTTAACCAAATCCAAAGGACTAAAAAAAAGGACCTCAGGGGAAGGGAGACAAGACCAGTGGATCTGTGTGAACATTTACGTAATGAGAAACATCTGGTTTGGGGTTCTTTTGTAATCTTGTTCTGGAAATAAGTTTAACTACCAAACCCCAAATGGTCTGACCATGACAGACATGGAAAACCTCAGCATACAGAAAGCTCTCCAAAGAGTGTCCAACAGTACAAACACAGCCATATAAACTCTCCAAGGATATACCAATCCAGATAACCAAGGTTTCTGAATACCCATCAAGATGCATCCAAAATGAGCTCTTTTGGCTGGAAGTCGGAGGTTTAATCAGGTTTCCCTAATGTCTCAAACAATGTCTGAGAACCCCAATCTTTAAGTGGGGACTCAAGGTCATCATTCTAATAAACTCAATCCATTACCATCATTTTCAATATACTACAGAAACAACTTAATAGCCACAGAGGTATTACTTAAGTGATACCCAAACTCACATGCTATCCAGTTCAACTAGAATAGTTCAGTTTTGCTTCTTTCTAAAATAATAATCAAGATTTCAAGGACCCTATGAGCTGTGAAAACATCCAAGGGCTTTGTGCCATTTATTTTGGCCAGAAACCAACTTTTGCTTTTCTCCCAAATTCTTAATATGTTCCAGACAGGCTGTTGCCAAAGCCTTCAGACCCTCCCTTACCAGGCAAATCCAGCGGCTTCACTTCAGTTCCCATCCTTCCACAGCTCTCTAAAGTGTGCTCTCCTTCTTCCCACACATGACAGGGCTACTAACTCTCACACAGTGTCCTCTCAGCATCCCACATGTCTTCATCAGAGTTCTGAGGCGCCACCAATGTTCCTTCTCCCTGGGCTAGCTCGCTCTCCACTTTGGTGTTAACCACCATCTTTAGGCCTGTGGCTGCCCGGCCATATGCACAGTCAGCTCAGATGTTGCTCCAGCTTTCTCCTGTCTACCTGGTTATTTCTACTGAATGAGTACAGGGCTCCTTAAATAAAAGGGTTCCAGACCTGAATATCCAACCAACAGTTCCCTGAAGAACCATCCTTGCAGGGAGTCTTATTCACTTGGTCATCTTTGCCAGGAACAGGTATGAGAGACATGACCTAACCACTTATGTGCTAGGTCCTTTCACTCCTTCTCTAAAGTATCTTTTTTTTTTTTAAATGATTTTATTTGTCAGAGAGTGAAAGAGAGCACGCAAGCAAAGGAAAGGCAGGCAGAGGGAGAAGCAGGCTCCCTGCTAAGCAAGGAGCATGACGTAGGACTCGATCCCAGGACTCTGGGATCATGACCTGAGTTGAAGGCAGGCACTTAACTGACTGAGCCACCTAGGTGTCCCTAAAGTATCTCTTTAATATACACAAATCTATCCCCATAGTTCTAGGCTACACTCTCCTCTCTCTCCTAGGAATGACATGTCCTCTGTAGTGTGGGCTCCTTGTCTCTAGTTATTCCACCCAACCCATTACATTTCACGCTATGACCAAAGGGACCTAGAAGAAATCCCCTTGTACCAGTCTCGGACTTAACAATACTACATCTCCTGACATGGCCTATTACAAAGGACCTTCGACAGCCTGAACCCAACCCACCTTTCTAGTCTCAACTTCTAGCCATTCCCTTTTCCCTGCTTTGGTCCTGTGTTTCAGCAATATTCCCTCAACAACAGGCACCTCCATAATCTCACATTTGTGCATTCCCTTTCCTTTCTTCTCCATCTCCCTTTGAGACCTACCAGACGGTTCACTCCCCACCTTCCATCCCTAAGACTCCCAGGATCTCTAGATACACAGCCAACTCTTCCTCTCCTCCCTCCCCTGTACCCACCCACCTGTGTACCACTGGAGTTCAAGGGCAGAGAGCTGCTCACTTTTCTTGATTTTGCTCTTCAATCCCATGACCTAGCACAGGAAGTCCTTGACATACAGGAAGTACACAATAAATACTTAATTTAACAATTATCCATCATGGAAATAAAGCCTTTAGTGTTTTGCCACATGTAAGTAAAACTTAAATATCAGCTATTTTCAAGAAAACATTTTTGCAATACCATCCTGCTTTTAACAAAAAAGTTGTGAGGCTCAAATAGGCTTAAGACATTAAAAAATTTCTAGAAACCTAGTATCTATGGCTTTATAATTAGATTACTTTGTCAGCAGCCAGTGAAGTATATTATCTTAGACCAATGCTAAAACCCAAAAGATGACAGGGTAAGGAAATAGATTCTACCATTTTTTGTATGCATTTCCCGATTTTTAGAAGTTGTATGGAATTTAGAGTACTCTGAAACAGTTAAATTGTTAAAAAACACAATTAGAAACTATATATATGTAAACATGCAATTTGAAACTAAATGGTAGTTTGTTTTTTTATTAGTCTTATAGATGAGGAGATTGTGGTCTTAAGAATTTAAGTTCTGGATTAAGATAACACAATCATTCGGGGGAAGACCTGGGGCTTAGACTTGCATCTTCAAATTAAAATCTATTCATAAAATGCATGCAAACTTTTCAAAGAATTGTGTTTTCCGCAAATACCCAGTCATAGGATGAAAACGGTGATACTAAGTGATGAACGTCACAGCATAAAGGCAAAGAAAATCCTGACTTAAAAAAAAAAAAAAAAACCAAACAAAAAAAAAAAACAACTTGGCTAGGGGAACCTGGCTGGCTCAGCTGGAAAAGCATGCAACTCAATCTTAGGGTCATCAGTTCAAGCCCCACGAGGGGTGAAGAGATTACTTACAAATAATACAAATAATAAAGAAAAAAGAAAAACTTGGCTAAACGTTGGTTGCTGGAGATATAACCACATGGGCAGCCAGCCTTTGGACAAAGTTTATAGAGAAAGGAGAACAGAGCTGAAAGGAAAATAGAACAAATGGGAAAGACTTCTACTTCTGCTCAAGATGGAGTAAAAGCAACCAATTTTACCTTCCCACCTGAAACAGCCAAAATGAGAGAGAGTATATTAAATAGCTTTTTCAAGACACTGGATAGCAGGAAACACAAGGCAGAGATTCCGGAGATGTGGGGGAGAAAAAGCGAAGTGAGCCCTCCAGTTGCCCCAACTTACTGCCTGGAAGACAGGCTCTAGATCATGGGCAGGAAGGTGAAACAGAACCTGGAGTACTCCCTGAATTGAAGAGATAGAGCTGAAGGCCTGAGGAAACCAAAGCAATTAGAGTTCACAGGACTAAGTACCACAGAGAAGAGAGCTGTACAGAGAACCCTGGAGATCTGCAGAGGGTTCCCCCTTAAGGATTCAGTAGTACATCAACCCATAAGAAGGCAAGTACCCAAAGCTGGGACCGAGTGTGTTCCCACAAGCCAGAACAGAGTAACTCCTAATTCGGGGGCATTGGGGAAAATATTCATAAAGGTCTTGCCTCAGTACAAGGATTAAACTAGAGACTTCTCTAGATCTGCCTAATTATAAAATCGAGACCTCAAAGGATTGAACTACCTCCAAATAACTATATTGTAGAACAAGGCTTAAAGAATACGGTTAGGAATATACAAATAAGAAGCACCCAACAGGGGCGCCTGGGTGGCACAGCGGTTAAGCGTCTGCCTTCGGCTCAGGGCGATCCTGGCGTTATGGGATCGAGCCCCACATCAGGCTCCTCTGCTATGAGCCTGCTTCTTCCTCTCCCACTCCCCCTGCTTGTGTTCCCTCTCTCGCTAGCTGTCTCTATCTCTGTCAAATAAATAAATAAAATATTAAAAAAAAAAAAAAGAAGCACCCAACAAGGTAAAATTCATAATATCTGATATCCAATCAAAGACTACCAGGCATGCAAAGAAACAGGGAAACATTCAGAAAAGAATAAACCTGAACTTAATCTTAAATAACAAAGATGTTAGAATTAGCTAAGACATTAAAACAGTTATTAGAACTGTATCCCACATGTGCAAGGAGTTTAGTAAGGTTGCAGAAGATCAATGAACAGTCAGAAACTGCAACATAATACCATTTACAATAGGAAAAAAATATGAAACTGTGATAAATCTAACAAAAGATGTGAAAGACTTGGACGTTAAAAACTAAAAAAACCATGGAGGAGAGAAATTAAAGATTTACTTGTTTGTGGGTCAGAAGACTCATTAAGATGTCAGTCCTTCCCAAACTGATCTACAGATTCAGTCAATTGCAGTCCAAATCCCAGGAGGGTTTGTTTTGTTTTTGGTAGTAATTGCCAAGCTGGTTCTAAAAACCATGTAGAAATTCAAAGGGCCTAGAAAAGTCAAAACAAGTTGAAAAAGAAGAAAGCTGGAGAGCTAACACTGCCTGATCTCACAACATATTATAAAGCTATAGCATAGCTAAGTATAGACGGATCAATGGAACAGTACAAAGAACCCAGAAATAAAGCCACACACACAGATAGACTACTGGAATTAGACAAGCTACAGAGGCCATGTACCTGTGGCAGTGGAGAAAGGATAGTCTTTTCAACAAATGGTGCTGGGGCAACCAAAATCAAAAATGCATCCCTTATACCATCGACAAAACTAACTCAAAATGGATCACAGACCTAAATGTAAAGTGTAAGGTTATAAAACTTCTAGAAGAAAATACGGGAGAAAACGTTCGTGGTCTTGGATTAAGGAAAGATTTCTTAAATACTACACCAAAAGTATGATCCATAAAAGAACAAGTGAACAAACTGGACTTCATTAAAATGAACTTTTCTGGTCTTCAAAAGACACCCTTATTAAGAGAATGAAAACAGACTGGGAGAACATATGTACAATGTAAATTATCTGGTAAGAACTACATCTAGAATATATAAAGAACTCTCAAAACTCAACTAGGCAAATGACCTTAAGCACACTTCACAAAAAAGATAAACAGATGGCAAATAATCACATGAAAGGATACTCATCACCACTGGTCTTAAGGGAAATGCATACTAAAAATACAACAAAAAAGTACCATCACATACTTATTAGAATGGCTAAAATTAAAGAAACTGACTATACCAAGTGTAGCAAGGATGTGGACAAACAAACTGGTATACGCTGCTCCTTGGAAGGTAAAATGGTTCAACCACTTTTAAAAACTTTAATAGTTTCCTTAAAAAGTTAAAACAAATCACTCATAGGGAATAATCAAGGTAGATAAAAGCATAAATACATACAAAGACTTATACATTAATCTTCATACAAGTTTTGTTTGTAATAGCTAAAAATTGGATACAATCCAAATAATGGATAAATTGTAGTATATCCATACAATGGAATACTACTCAGTAATTCAAAGGAATGAACTACTGATACATGCAATAAAATGAATGAATCTCAAAATATACAAGCAGCTTAAAAAGCCAGACCAGAAAAGTACAGGCTGTATGATTTCCTAGATGATAAACTCTAGGAAATGCAGTCTACTACAGTGCCAGATCAGTGGTTGCCTATGGAAGTGGGGAGGGAAGAGGGGAATTACAAAGGGCACGACAACATTTTTAGAGATGATGTATATTATTTTGATTGTGCTGGTAGTTTCACAGGTGTATACATATATCAAAACTTATCAAACTATATTTTAAATATGTGCAGTTTACTGTATGTCAATTATATCAAAATAAATGTGTCGAAGAGTTTATAAAAACCCACCTAACTTGGTTAAAGTATGTATAAACAAAGAATATTAATTAGCAAGCTTATTAGAATATGGTCCATCCAATACCAGCAACATCAGTAATGCCCCAAATTTAGTCTTCTAAATTTAACAACACATTCAGATGCCTTGAGTATATAAAAAGTTCAGAAACACAAATTTATTTTTCCTTAATTTCACCACTGTGCTTTAGAGACAGGTGAACAATAAATACTATTAAAACAACGTCCACAGTGATAGCAAAGTGACAGAAAGATAAAACTTTGCTTTACAGGTCACAAAATACTCAATGACCTATGTAAGAAACCTGAACATTCCTAATGACTATCAAGAAATATTTGTGCTCAATATCTAATTCTAGTCAGTGTCCAATAATGCATTTTTAAGACACAATTTAGATTTCTAAATGCAATTTAGAAATACTATAGTTATCAAATACCACCAATACCATCGAAAATAATCAAGCTAATGGCTAATAACTGGCTAAAAAAAAAAACACGCACACACATGGAATGCCTCATTCCCCAACGACCGTAGCCATTTATTTTTTAAATTATTTTTTTTTCAAGTTTTTATTTAAATTCCAGTTAGTCAATAGTAGTATTAGTTTCTGGTGTAGAATTCAGTGATTCATCACCTACAAACACCCGGCGCTCATCACAAGTGCCCTCCTTAATCCCCATCACCTGTTTAACCCATGGCCCCCACCTCCCTCCCAGCAACCCTCAGTTTATGCTCTATCGTTAAGAGTCCGCTTGACCATGGCTTTTTAAATGAGATATAGCAGATATTTAAAAACTTCCAAGTGAATATTTTAAGTTACTATTTATGAGTCTTCACTCAAAAGGCAAGGTACTTACTTGTAAACCATTTCATCATTATCTCATTTAATCTTAATAACCCTATAGGACATTATCATCTCTATTTTATAGATTAAAAAAACTGAGGTTTAGATAAAGCAATTTGTCCAAAGCTACACGTTCATTTACACTCAAATGAAAATGCTTTTGTCCATTCTAGATTTATAGCTCAGAGTTTTTTTTTTTATAGGATAAGCTTATTAACAAGCTATGCATTTTCTAGTCACTTAAGCATTCTTAACCTACACAGACAAGTTTGTCCTTCCAACTCAATGGATGACCTATCAGCCCTTAACAAATCCCATCCTGGTTTTATTGGCTTTATGCATGTTAAGAACACACTCGAATATTAAGAACGTATTATATTTTCCTAAGTTCACATGCACTTCTCTGCTAACTAGAGGACAGTTCACCTTAACTTGAGAGCCACTACACTGGGTTAAAAAAATTAGAAAACCTATACATTTACTTTTAAATGTTGTTTTCTGACATCTCTACAACCTGTAGTGTTAACTCTGTAAAAGGAGATTTGATGAAATCTCATACATTGTAAATAATCCAAAACCTGGTATTACGTGTTTGAGAAATGGACCTGAAGGCAGACAGATTTCAATTCCGATAACGCCTCTGCTGGTTAGTAGCTGAAAAGGCCTGGTAGGCGTTAACACCAGAGAGGATTCAGATGTTGTACTTACTGCCACATTTGCAGAATATGTTTCCTAAGTCTGTCTTTTAATGGACACACTCCAGTTAAACACAAAATCTGCACCTCCAAAGTTTGTGTCAGCTGTGAAAAGGTAAGTGCTTCTTTTTTTTTTCCTTTTTTTTTTTTTGCACACGTAGAATGCCTGGCAGGCAAAAGAGCACCCAGGAACACCCATCTTACCTCTCCCCCTCCAGGCCCCATCCTGGGGCAAAATGAAGTGCTCTCCCAGCAACCCAGGAGTTAGAACTTCTATCTCCTATAGAAACAATAAATGGTGGCCAGGGTTAGGACCTTTTACACCAAAGGCGAAACATACTTCTGTAAATGGATCTGGAAATCTACGCATTCATAAGGTTGTCACAGGAAAATACTTTTGATTTCCAAAAAGCCAGCAGACACACATCTTTAGAATACAACCCACTTTTACCGCAGCAATTGGTGGCAGCCCTCGCTTTACTCAACAGTCTAAAGACTATCTTCAGGTGAATTTCAAAGAGTAACATTCTGGTTTGAAACGTACATTTAAAAATCTCATTCAATGCTGTTCTTAAACTATAAAAGCTAGGACAGGAGTCCAACCCTGTCACTTTCTACAAGAGTAAAATGAGGCTCACAATCACACAGGGAGTTTGGCAGGCCCTGGAATACGACACAAGTGGCGTTACAAATCCAGGGTTCTGATGAACACTACCAGATGTAAATACTGTCCTAGTAACTAGGGCTAGGCATTTCCAAAAGTGGCAGGGGTCTCCTAACCATGGTTTTAAGGTTTTTTGGTTTGTTTTTTTTTTTGGGCAAGGGGGAAGCTTATAAGACCAAAACTTCCCACAAAAAGCAGTACTTTGGTATCACGCCAAGCAGTCCAACATATCACATCTCAAACACCATTTTCTGTCAGGGCGAGGCCATCCTCCATCTCCAGGGCCACACCACCCACCACGCCCTTCTCCACTTTTATCTGCCCAGCCTGTTTCTCAGTTACTTCTCAAGCTTCTGCATACAATGCATGTTTGCTTGCTGCTTGATCCTGCCTGCAGACCACTACTTCAGTAGAAGTGATCCCTCAGTTCCTATGCGCAAGGAATGGCGCCAACACTGGAGTCCTTAACTTCTCTCCTCCTCTTTTCGAAAAGCTCATCTCATCAAGGAAGCCTCCCACGGGGGCGCCTGGGTGGCACAGCGGTTAAGCGTCTGCCTTCGGCTCAGGGCGTGATCCCGGCATTATGGGATCGAGCCCCACATCAGGCTCCTCTGCTATGAGCCTGCTTCTTCCTCTCCCACTCCCCCTGCTTGTGTTCCCTCTCTCGCTGGCTGTCTCCATCTCTGTCGAATAA
>NC_048236.1:11532249-11533175 GCF_002007445.2 Ailuropoda melanoleuca
GCCAGGATCACGCCCTGAGCTGAAGGCAGGCGCTTAACCACTGTGCCACCCAGGCACCCCTTTTTTCCCCACTTTTATTGAGAAATAATTGACATTCATCACTATATAAGTTGAAGGTGTGCAGTATGGTGGTTTGATTTACATATATCGTGAAATGATTACCACAGTAGACTCAGCTAACATCCATCATTTCATACAATAAAAAGGAAAAGAAAGGAAAAGAAATATTCTCCTTGTGATGAGAACCCACAGGATTTACTCCTCTACCAATTTTCAGATATAGTATAGAGCAGCGTGAGCTCTCGCCGTCCTGCTGTACATTACATCCCTACTGCTTCTCTGTCTTCTAACTGGAGGTTTGTACCAATGACCAACTTCATCCAGTTTTTCAGGCCACAAGTCCGATCTCTTTCCGTGTGTTGTTTTTAGGTTTGTTTTTAAGATTCCATATATAAGTGAGTTCCTACATTATTTGTCTTTTTCTGACTTATTTCACTTGGTATAATGCTTTCAAGATCCATCCATGTGTATTGGTTTTTTAATATTTTTTCATTAATGTGCTTCTATTAAGAATGTATCTACTATTAGGAAAGAAAATATAAAATAAGTGTGGAAAAATACTTTAGAAATCCATGCCACATTTGAATAGAGGTCCATCTTGAGGATGGTGAAAAGTATTAACAGTGGTGGTAAATGATAGATGTTTTCTTTGCTCCTACAGATATTCCTGAAATTCCAGAAAGCATCTCATTCTGTAAAGCACTACAGATAGCTGACTTCAGCGGAAACCCACTGACTAGGTAACCTTTTGGCTTGCTTTGCTCTCTATAGTACTAAGGCTGTCCTTTTTGAGGACCAAACTACGAACACACCCTGGTCACCCATTGTGGGGGTACCTAGATGGATGGCTCTTTTTATCAAGGATG
>NC_048236.1:11533566-11534786 GCF_002007445.2 Ailuropoda melanoleuca
TTTTTAGCCCTTCCTAATGTTAATATGTCCAAAATAAATGTATCCTTGAAATTAGATGCTAGGAAATAAATCTTTAAAGCCCTAAAAGCTGTAACCCCAGGTTTTGTACCAAAAAAAAAGAGGAATTTAACAATTTTGGTCATTTCAAAATCACAATATTTAGTGACCAGTAAACATAGGGAAAAATATTCAGCCTCATTAGTAATAAAAGGAATATAAAACAAAATATTACCAGACTATTTTTACTAATAATACTAGCAGGGTTTTGTTGTTGTTGTTGTTGTTGTTATTGTTAGTTTGTTTTAAGAGAGAGCGTGGGAGGGGGAGGGGCAGAGAGAGAAGGAGAGCGAGCATCTTAATCTTAAGCAAGCTGCATGCCCAGTGTGGAGCCCGATGCGGGGCTCCATCTCACCACCCTGAGGTCATGACCTGAGCTGAAATCAAGAGTCAGATGCTTAACCGACTGAGCCACCCAAGTGTCCCAGTATTGGCAGTTTTTAAAAGTAAGAGAAAGAAAAGGGGAGGAGAGATGTTGAATTAGGCACCTTGTGCAGGCTGATTGAAGTAAGAATAGGTATAACTTGCCTTCCTCTAAGGCAATTTGATAGTATTTACCAAGGACTGTAGAGTTGTTCATGCCTTCGACACAGTAATTACAATTCTGGGAGCTTAGCCTAAGGAAATAATCAGAAATGGATATAAATATAATTATAACATCAGGAACTTGGAGACAACCTAAATGTCTAACAACGAGGGATTGATTAATTGAAGTATGAAAATATATGCAGTCGGTTTTCTGCCATTAAAAATGGTAAACTGGACAAACAAAGATGGAAAAAAGTTTGTAAAATAATGTTCAGTGAAAAACCCAGTCAGCATGAATCTAGTATTTTGAAATATAATCTCTTTATATACACTGTGTATGTGCATGTGTATGATGACAATGAAAAAATACATCAGTAAATCATTATCTCTAGGCAGTTGAAATGTTAGTGGTTTTTATTTTCTTCTTTGGACTTTTGTGTATTTTCCAAATTGTCACATTTACACTCAGAAGAAGAAAGCCCACAGTTTAAAAATGCATACTCCAAAATACTGTGTACTGATACAACTATGTGAAAATGTAAGGAAAAATAGCTTAGTGGGAATTACGACAGAATGCCATCAGTGACTTTTGACAGGGTGATGGGACTTGGTGGTGGTGGTGGTGGGGTTTTTTA
>NC_048236.1:11535423-11618460 GCF_002007445.2 Ailuropoda melanoleuca
TAATTGACATTCATCACTATATAAGTTGAAGGTGTGCAGTATGGTGGTTTGATTTACATATATCGTGAAATGATTACCACAGTAGACTCAGCTAACATCCATCATTTCATACAATAAAAAGGAAAAGAAAGGAAAAGAAATATTCTCCTTGTGATGAGAACCCACAGGATTTACTCCTCTACCAATTTTCAGATATAGTATAGAGCAGCGTGAGCTCTCGCCATCCTGCTGTACATTACATCCCCACTACTTCTCTGTCTTCTAACTGGAGGTTTGTACCAATGACCAACTTCATCCAGTTTTTCAGACCACAAGTCCGATCTCTTTCCGTGTGTTGTTTTTAGGTTTGTTTTTAAGATTCCATATATAAGTGAGTTCCTACATTATTTGTCTTTTTCTGACTTATTTCACTTGGTATAATGCTTTCAAGATCCATCCATGTGTATTGGTTTTTTAATATTTTTTCATTAATGTGCTTCTATTAAGAATGTATCTACTATTAGGAAAGAAAATATAAAATAAGTGTGGAAAAATACTTTAGAAATCCATGCCACATTTGAATAGAGGTCCATCTTGAGGATGGTGAAAAGTATTAACAGTGGTGGTAAATGATAGATGTTTTCTTTGCTCCTACAGATATTCCTGAAATTCCAGAAAGCATCTCATTCTGTAAAGCACTACAGATAGCTGACTTCAGCGGAAACCCACTGACTAGGTAACCTTTTGGCTTGCTTTGCTCTCTATAGTACTAAGGCTGTCCTTTTTGAGGACCAAACTACGAACACACCCTGGTCACCCATTGTGGGGGTACCTAGATGGATGGCTCTTTTTATCAAGGATGTTTGATCTTCACAGATACTTATTTATAAATGGCACTGTGCAGTTAAAGGCACACTTGTGCTACTGATGGAACATTAAAAGGATATTGGTAGGGGACGAGGGGAGGCACAGTGGAGTACACCAACCGGGAATGAGGACGACATTTCTGAAGCCGTGTGAAGCATTGGAGTAGTTCATCAATACCCTCTTGATTATCTTGTCTTGTGGGATAAGACTGAATTCTAAACTCCCAGAGAGCTTACCCTCTAGTTACCCGAGGAGAAGGCCTAATAAGGGATGTTTTTCCCATTCCAGTAATGAAACATATTTACTATCTCAACTTTCCTCCACCTCTCCCTTTAAAACAAACAAACAAAAACTGCCAACACCACTATTTCCTTACTTTAGTAATAGCTGTGAGGATTTCTTGGTTACTATTCCTCCACTAGAGCCACCTGTCACTGTTTTACTACTGATTCCGGTCTTGCTCCTTCTAGTATGACACAGCACACGGCCTGGGCGTACCTCGGTGGCACTGTTGTGAGGCCCTCCTTGAGGCTCCTGGCTGAGTCATGAGGCCACTGATCACTGGCTTCCAGGTACCTGTGTTTCCAGGTTACCTGAATTGTTGTTCACCTGGCAGTGCAGAGACAGTCCTCAGGAAAAGTTCCAGAGGTATCTCTAGGCCAGGTGTGCCTGTATCTATGATTTCTAGACTCTCTGAGCAACCTCAGAAGAAAGGTACACTTCACTCGTCCCTTCTGTTGTTCTTCTTCTTTTTTTTTTTTTTTAAGGCATATAGGAAAATTGAGATGAGGTTAAGATTTGGGATAAATATCACCCATTGCTTGGGTCTTTCTGGGTATGGAATGCCAGGGAATGTCTATTTAGTGTTGTTTTCCCCATATCTGCTATTTTTAAGAAGTAAATATGTTTTTAAAAATATTTTTTGATTTTCCTCTGTTGAATTTCAGTGACTATGTTACTAACAACATCTGTTTTTATGGAATATAGTAAATGTAGTAAGCTCTAACTCATCACTGCCCTCAAGTATTGTCTTCTTTCTTAACCATCGTCCATACAATTGTCCGTCTTCTTCAAACCTTTCTGTAGCTCCCTGTTCCTATGAGGTAAAGTCCTGCTCCTCCAGGTGCTATGCAGCCTCGCCTTGCCTGTATCTGAACTTGGCCTGCCTTTCCACATTCATTGCCCTCAGTTGCCTGTGTCAGATGTCATGCTTGGCTGTTACAAGTGCTCATAGGTCCTTTGTTTCACTCTCTGCTCTTTCTACGCTCCTGTAAGGTGTACGTTTAGCGTGACATTTCTTTGGGAAGCCTTTGCTTACTCCCCCAGAGTCCTCTCTGCTGGGCTTCTGAAATGTTCTATGCGTACTTTTTTCATAATACTTGAAATTTACATTTAAGTTATTGCTTTGAGCAAGGCTCCCCAGTTAAACTGAGAAAGTTAACTTATATTCCTCTATTGTTTATCATTTTATCTCCAGCTCTACCTTAATTTCTAGAATGGAGTATGCACTCCACAGTGTTTGTTGAACTGCACTAAGCTATTTATCCTTAAGGCAGCTTGTAGGGTTAGGCAGCTGGGAAATACTCATTATGCTGCCCTGGAGGGTTTTTTTTTTTGTTTTTTTTTTTTAGCCATTCAGTTGCTTAATCCCCCTTTCTACCTCTTTAGTTTTCCTTTTCTAATGCCTGCTGACACATGACTTTAGCATTATCTCAGAACTCTCTGGACCAGAACACACCCACATTGTAGGAGGCTTTACTCAGTTTTTATCCTGGTCTCACATTTGGAAGGTTTCTTAGAGTAAAGCCTTTTTGATTTGGCAGGTGCACTCCTTTAAGAATTAAGACAACTTATCTGTGAGTTGAAAGGACTGAAAAATTATTGAGTTTGACCTACTTCTTTTATGGCTGAAGACACGAGGCGAAGAGGTTAAATGACCTTCTGAGATGATGCGGCTTCTGGGCTGCAGCTCAGACTTGAATCCCGTTCTCCTAGCCCGAAGTCTGTGCTTCCTCCTCACACACAGCAGTCTGGCTCTTCATGCCGATAGCCAATAAAAAAGGAAGTCAGCCATTTAAAAATGCATTTTCCTTATATTTAAGATCATTTTAGTTAGTTTTAAAATTATGAAATGATGAGTATTTTTAAGTGGAAACTCAGGTAACAGATTAAGTTGCATCTTTTCAAGTATAAGTAAAAAATCTTACCTCTGTTACACTATGGAAGAGGTTTCTACTCTGTCGAAACCATTCCTGAGAATGTACTTCTGTGGTAATAAAATCCTAGAACTCTCATCTTGCACGGCCTGGATTTGCTTTTGAAGTTTGGGATTACCTATATTTTATGTCAAACAGTAACCTAGAATTTGCTCTTTAAAAAAGGAACCTAGAAAAAGGGAAAAAATGAAAGATTCTAATGTATAGAAACTATCACTAAAGCAAGGAGTCCTCCCTCCCTACGCAACCCCCACCCCCATGTGAGTCATGTGTTCTCTTGTCTGTATCAGCAGATTTACCTATAAGGACCTTTGGCATTTTAGATGCAAGGAACTCTTTTTAACTTTAGTTTTCTTTTTCCTCGTAACTGGAGGTAACCATAGAAATATTGAAAGGGAACATTCTTTGTAAGTTTTTGAATACTTTTATTTTGAAACCTCACTCTTCAGTAGAGTTTTAAGGGAAGTATAAAAAATTTCCTTTTGTGTAGAACATAGTGAAACATATAATTATGTCAAGTGACTGGCATCTTAAATCGAGTTAAAAGAAAAATATTAAGAAAGCAGCAATTGCTGTCAGTTGATCAGTTCTGAGTAATCCATAGCTTTGCCCTGGGTATTATAATCTACAGAAAAAAAAATTATTAAGCTGCTGTCCTGTGTTTAATTATAATCTTCCGGGCTAAACTTCTCTTGATTTTCTGCTAATCAATAAAGTGTTTACACTCATAGGCACTTTTCGCCGCATCAGCTGGTTATCTGTTTCTTTCATGAGGCACTGGGCAGTGGCACAGCATTTTTTCTCCTTCATTCTGAGAGCTTGCGTATCTTTTCCTCTGTAATTATTTCTGGATCACCCCACCAAGCGTTTGTCATGCCTCTGTACTTCTAGGTAAACCGAGCCTTGGTTTTTTTCCTTATCGATGTCTTCTGTCTAGGAAGACAAGGCAGACATGCCTTTTATACTGTAATTTTTAGGAGGTTATTTCAATTAGCACACTGGGAGAAATCATCATATTTATGTCTAGTATACACTGTATATGCACTTTTCTTTTTTAATTAACAACATTTTGTTGTCATTGCTGTTTCAGATTGCCCGAAAGCTTTCCCGAATTACAGAATTTGACGTGTCTTTCTGTAAATGACATCTCACTGCAGTCCCTGCCTGAAAATATCGGCAAGTAAGTTTTTATGTGAGGTTTGTGTATATCAGGGCAAAAGGGGGTTTATAGCATCAACTCCAGCCTCCTTCTCTTTTACAGCTCTTATTTTTCTACTCAGAAAGCCTTTTATCCAATCTCGAATCTCACCCTCAAGAAAGATCATCGCCAGACTCCAGTATTTATTTTTTGCTTTCAGTTACCCCTAAATTTTACTGGTTAAAAAGGATAATGCTACATGTTACTAGTGAAAAACCTAATTTGTTTGGACATGTTCTCCAAACTGTCGGATTCCGAAGTAGTTAACTTAAGCAAACAAAATAGTACTGGTCATATAGGTGGTTAATGAATGCTGTTAGGAACTATGACTCTCGGCGATTTTATTGAAAACTTGGAGTAGGTACCCCCTGAACAACAGCTGTGTCCGCCAGTGTTTGTCCACAGTGTTTGTCCACACCAGGTGGGAATGGTGTGTTTGGAGAGCAGGCGTGGAATTGGGAGATCGATGGGGTGGGATGGGCACCTTTCCATGTTCCTGGCTTAGAGGTCGGGGAGGACGGCCATGGCGAGAAATAAAAATGTTCTCTTACTCATCCCCTTAGATGAACTAATTATCTCAGCAGATCTTTTCCGTACCTCCAGGACGCACAGTGGGTTAAGTCAGGCTGGTGACTCATGCTTTACCACTTAAACTAAAAGCCCAGCATGGCTGGCCAAAGCTAGTGGACCAGTGTTCCCCAGTGTCATAAAAGATTTCTTTTGTGCTCACCTGTCCTGCCTGAGTTCTAAGACAAAACAGAAACTTCGTTTTTGAGAACTGTACTTTGTTCCACAAAGGGTCTCTTTCCAGAGGTGTGTGGAAGTAGCCTGTTTTTCACAGACAACTTTGCCCCCTCCTCTCCCTCCTATTCGGGAGGAAGACAACCGGCTGACCCCTGTTTCAGCCAGCAAGTTCATGCTTTTCTGAGATGCAAGCTGTTTAAACATTTTGTCAGTAGACTTGCTGATGCAGATTTGTGTCCTTAATGTCTCAGGAGGGGAAGGAGACAGGAAGCCCCCAGTCCTCCCTGAGTTTATGGGATCTGTTACAGAGGAAACAATGTTTTACTGTGGATTTCATGACTTACCACTTTTGTCGTGTCAAGATTCATATATTTCTAATGAATATAATAGCCATTTAAATACCTAAACTGACTCCCCTTCCTCCTCTTCCTCCTCAGGAATCTCTGGAATCTAGTTCCCTTGATACCCTCCTTCCCATTCTTTCTCAGCCTACCACTGCCTGCATGTTCACCCCTTCTATCCCTCAATTCATATCTTTTTTAAAAAGCCTGAATGCTTTGAGAGAAAATATATTCTTAGTAAACAAAAGTGCCCCGTCACTCCCCACTGCATTGTTTTAATGGAAAGTGTTACTTAATAATCATTTTAGAATAAATTGCATATCCTTTATTCCATCTTTTCAGTTAGTATCTGTAACTGTTCTTGTCAGTGTTCAGGATTTCTTGTGTGCCTGCATATTCTGTCAATAATAAGGGTATGGTTCTGTTTTGTTTTGATTTTGGATGTAATCATCTTGTGTTACTGTTATAGCCTTATGTATACTGATTGCTTCCAAAACAAACTGTCACTTTGAATTTGTACCCTATGGTGAATCATCACCCAGGAAATAAGAATATGGGGCAGATAAGTGAATCAACTATTTCCTATTAGGTCAATTTGTGAAAATGGGAAATAGGGAGTTTTCTGTTCCTGCTTGTCATTATTTTTTTAACCAAAGCGAGAGACTCCATGGTTTCTACCTGTTGGATTTAAGATTTATGCATGCTAAAGTAACAGCGAGTTCTCACTTAGTAAAAACAAAGAACAGAGTCCTTAGAGAACATCAGGCACCTCTGGTGTTCTAGACCATGCTGGAAAGGCCCTTGAAGCGGTGGAAATGGTGAATTGCTGAGTAAATCGCATATATATGCATAATAAGTATACTACATTTTTAAGCAAGTCATTATTTGAAACTTATGAACTTTCCTCATGAAAACAATTCTTCAGTTTCCCAGAGGATTCCTAAATGGTTTCTTTAGAGCACTGAACCAAAATATTTAGTAACCAAACAACTACTCAGAGATAGTATGGTTTTGTAAATAAGGCACAAACATTTAATAGTCCAAAAAATTTTGAGAAGGCCACAAAACGGCTGTCTGAATGATCATACTCCCTGTTATCTTTGTAGATTCTGCAGTGGGAGTTGTTGCGTGTGTTAGTTCCGCTTTTTGGTCAGATGAGTCGGCCCCCTCCGTGTCTGCCTTTTGAGCATCACTGAATATGGGACATCAGTTTCTCTTTTCGGCGCCTAGCACACTGTTGGCATGAACTGGGAAAGCTATGGATTCCTCAAGGACATGGGTCCCCTCACGATGGGCAGGAGAGTCCCGCCTGGAGGAGAGCACGAAGCCTTTAGGGCAGGCCAACTGCCATGCCTTAGAGCCGGGGTCGCCAGTGAGCATCCGTCCCATAGTGTGTTTGGTTTGCCGATGGTCGGGTAATTGGAGGAGTGTTGGGGGGGTCGATGGTGAAGTTGGAGCTGGAGCACGGCTCTCCTGGTCCCCGCCCCGTGTTTCCCACCACTCCTAACACACTGCCACTGCAGCACCGTCGGCTCCCGTGGCCCTTGGGGGCACAGTAACATTTTCTTAGTGCCCCTAGTGATATCCAACTGCTCCCTTTATTAAATAGGTGAGTCTACCCAACTTAAGTATTTCTGTCCTAACTACCTAGTAGTTGTTTGAAAAAGTATTACTTTTTAATTTTTATTTCATTTTTTATTTCATACTTTTATTTCATTTTTAAACATTGTCAAATGTTTGCTGTAGGATGTGGATCCCTGCTGGGCAGTGCCCAGCCTCTCAGACTGCCGCTTCTTTTCCCATTCCAGATTGATTTTTCACCTGGTACGTGCCTTTTGTCACTGAAAACCCAGCTTTGCAAAGATACAATGTCCTTGAAGGAATGTCATGCTGTCTAGGGTGGAAACTGAACCATCTGAGCTTGTGGTTCACACGGTGTCTAACAGATGTCGAGTCTTGCTGTGTCTCTCCCAAGTGTGAAGTATTCTGTGATGCTACTGTGCATTGGCTGCTGCTTCCCTGGGCGCCCCAGTGCACAATAGCCTGAAATTGTTGCTCCCCTGAATCCTTGAGTGCACTGTTGCAGATATTGGGGAGTGTGTGGGAGGAAACCGGCATCATACAAGTTGTCGTCCTTTCAAGGGGGCTGCAAAGCGCCGCAGTTCTCGTCCTACACTTCCTAGCCAGGCACCATCAGTGCGGTTACTTTAATAAAGCAAGTTTCTCAAATAGGAGAATCCTTATAATACTTTGCAGTGAGATGAGGAATAATCATGGAAATCTTTTGAACCACACAACAGTACACTGGTTACCTCATGCAAAGTCACATTTTTCCTTCTACTAAAACGTAAGAATGTCCCAGATTTGCTGACCCTTTTCTGTGATGGCACGTCAGCACATTACCTTGTCCTTCAAAGTAAAGGTGATTAACAATGGGTGAAAAACTAACTCACCTTCAACAGATTGTGATTTTTAAAACTCTTCTGTTAAAAATACAAAAACACAGCAACCGCTGATTAGTCTTCATAAACAAGTGATTGGTGTCAGGGAAATGGCGATTTATCAGCAGAATTTCAACAAAAACCTTACCATAAGCAGGAGAAATTTTTAAAAATTAGTATGACGATTTAATAAATGAGGCTGAGAATATGGTTCTGCTTCAGTCATTATAACTTGTGAAGAACTTTTTCACTTAGTATAGCCATTTTACACCAAGTATTAAAACAATTTAGAGCCAGTTGTTTTGTCCCCAAATGTAAAACCAAAGATTTGCTACATAGTACAGTGCTCTCGCTATTGAGAGCCCAGAAAAAAAATGTTTTTTAATAAGAGATTTTTAAATGCTTTATTTTTTACTTAAAAAAGCAGTAAGTTAAAAGCACATCTGTGTCCTTAAGTATGTGTGCACCCCTATTCTAGGAGAGAATGTTCCGCAGTTCTTCAGTTCTGCTTTTTCAGGTCCCTAGGGTTGCGGTGCAGTCTCTCTCCGGCGCTGTGGAGAGAGAAACGTGCTCCGGTGGGTGGTCTCTGCTGATCCCTGTTTGTGCCAGCATAGCTCTGTTAGGAGCTTTTTAATTTTTTTTTATTGAGGTTGCCTTTAATATTTGCTTTAAAAAAGTCTACAGTAAGTAATTTCCAAGTCAAGTGTGGAGCCCGCCGTGCAGAAGCCCGGTAGCACTTGCTAACTGTAGCAGCCCGCGCCGCGGAGCCTTTACCGTGACCGAGACCCAGCACGCTCTGCCCAAACCCCGCGCAAAGCTTCAAAGCCTTTCACGAAAGTGAGCTCTTTACCAACAGGCCGAGGTTTGTCCTCAGTAAATGGTGGAAAAATGCCTCTCTTGTCAGGCCTTCTCCAATGACGAGAAGAGGCAAGGTCGATCCTCAATGCACAGGTTCCCTGACCGACCCTTCACGGCCCACGCAACGAGCACGTAGTCCTCCATCTGTACACAGAAGTTTCGTGGTTCCCTGTCCAGGTGTTTGCACCTGGATCACTTTGTACCCTCAAAGTGGGGGAGTCTTTGGTTGTTAAACTCTCTTTGTGTCTGTACCGACCCTGGTGTTGCTCAGACATGCAGAATGAGTACCTGGGACCAGGCGCACAGTGTTCCCTCCTTCACTCTGCTCGCTTCCAACCTGATGTTGTAGGCAACCTGGTTAGGTTCTTAAAGCTTTGTGAAGACCACATTGGCCTCTTCCTACGCAGTCACTTTTCTGCCTTAATGCTATATAGTTGATTAAAGAAACAACTATTAAAAAAAAAAACAACGTATTTCCGTTGCTCTGAAACCTTCTAACAAAGAATAATTATTGTCCATTAATATTGCTTAATTTCCCTGATAAAAGGAGCCATTAGAGAGAGATTTTAATATGTATTTTTAGGGGGAAAAAATCTCACCGGAAGAACTGGTAATCTTCTTCCTTTTAAGATTTTATTTATTCACTTATTTATTTAGAGCGAGCAAGACTAGGGGGAGGGGCAGAGGGAGAGAGAGAGAGAATCTCAAGGAGACTCCCAGCTGAGGGGGTCTTGATCTCAGGACCCCAAGATCATGACCTGAGCCAAAATCAAGAGTTGGATGCTTAACCGACTGAGCCAACCAGATGCCCCAGGTTTCTTCCTTTTCATACCAGTTCTGACATTTATCACATTTCTTTTTCTGCTTTTGTTGCCAGAAAGCTCACAGCTAATTTTGATGATCATTGAGAGCAGCTGTATTTATATCATGTGATGAAGGAAACCAAGGAATTGGAGGAGCCATGTTGCTGACATTTACAAGGGGGTGGGTGCTCTGTTAGGCACATACACGTGTCAGTACAGCATGCCTACTCATGGTTAGTGGTAACCATTCTGAGTTTCATTAGCTTTGTCTGTGAAATGGGGATAAGTCGTCTGCCTAGGTTTGTGTTGCTGGTGGCTGGAAGAATTGGAATTCGAACTTAGATTCTTCCATGAAGAAGCTGCATTTTCTATTTCATGAAGTTTTTTACATGTATGTACTTTATAACGACCTCTTTATATCCCGTTTGGAAAATGTTGGGGTAAAATTAAGTAAATAACTTTACATATCACTGAAATTGCCAGTTAGCATGGGAGGGCAGGAGCCAAGGAGGGAAGCATTCATTAGGGTCTTCGTAGAATTCTCAGTCTTGGGTAGGCTTTAAGAACACTGGCTGAATAATATCGACTTTTCACATATGCCCTTGTAAACAGTGTTTGGTGAACAGTGATTTTTTGCTTTACTCTCTCTAAAATCTCTTGGAGGATTCTGCCGGTAAAGCCAGGAAGGATATTTTTGCTTTAAGGAGTTTCAATGTTGGTACAAAGTGTGAAGAATTTGTCTTTCAAAAAACACGCTAGTGAAATATTTTTCTTGAGACCAGTTGTATCAATTTCTACTCAAGTAAATCCCACACTGAATTTTTTTATTTTTCAAAAAGTAAAGAGAGAATCCTTATATAGAGAGAATCCTAAGGAATCCACAAAAAGCTATTAGAGTTAATAAATGAATTCAGCAAGATTACAAGACACAAGATTAAAATGTAAAAATCAGTTTTATTTCTGTATACTAGCACTGAACAAACCAGAAATGAAATTAAGAAAACAGTTCCCTTTATAAAGCACCAAAAGGAATGAAATACTTAGGAATAAATTTAACAGAAGAAATGTAAGACACATATATTGCAAAGTGCAAAACATTGTTGAAAGAAGGTAAAAATGACCTAAATAAATGGAAAGACATCCTGTGTTTATGGATTAGAAGACTTAGTGTGGTTATGATGGCAATACTCCCCAAATTAATCTATTGATTCAACTCAATCCCCATCAGAATTCTAGCTGGCTGCTTTTTTGTTTTGCAGGAATTGACATGTTGATCCCCAAATTCAAATGGAGATATAAGAGACCCAGGATAGCCAAAACAGTCTTAAAGAAGACATGCAAAATTAGAGGATTCACACTTCCAGATTTCAAAACTTAACTAGTAAGGTTCAGTGATCAAGATGTGTGGTACTAGCATGAGGATGGACACAGAGTTCACTGGAATAGAATTAGAAATTCAGAAATAGGGGCGCCTGGGTGGCACAACGGTTAAGCGTCTGCCTTCAGCTCAGGGCGTGATCCCGGTGTTATGGGATCGAGCCCCACGTCAGGCTCTTCTGCTATGAGCCTGCTTCTTCCTCTCCCACTCCCCCTGCTTGTGTTCCCTCTCTCACTGGCTGTCTATCTCTGTCGAATAAATAAATAAAATCTTAAAAAAAGAAAAAAAAAAGAAATTCAGAAATAAACCCTTGCATTTATAGTTAACTGGTTTTGACAAGAGTGCCAAAACAGTTTAGTGAGGAAGGATAGTTTTTTCAACAGATGCTGTTGGGACAACTGACTATCCATCCACATGTGAAAGAATAAAGTCCCACCCTTGCTTCACACCACATACAGAAATTAGTTCTAAATGGAACAGAGACCTAAATGTAAAACTCTTATAAGAAAATGGATAAATCTTCGTGACATTGGGTTAGGCAGTGGTTTCTTAGATGTGACGTCAAAAGCCCACACAACAAAAGAAAAAAAGTGGATAAATTTGGACTTCACCACAATTAAAGACTTTTGTGCATCAAAGTCCGCTATCAAGAAAGTGGAAAGAAAACGTACAGGTGGGAGAAAATATTTGCAAATTATGTATCTGGTAAGAGTCTTGTATCCAGAATATATGGAGAACTCTTACAACTCAACACTGAAAGTTAAATAACCCAATTAAAAAAATAAAAAAGGGCAAAGATTTGTCCAAAGAAGATATACAAATGGCAAATAATCACATAAAAAGATGCTCAACATCATTTTAGTTATCAGATAAATGCAAATCAAATCTACAATGAGATACCACTTCAGACCCATTAACTCTAATAAAAAAAAAAAAACAACAAATGTTGGTGAAGATGTGTAGAGACTGAAACCCTCATCCTTTGCTGGTGGGAATGGAAAGTGATGCATGCCCTCACTTGGGGGAGCAGGTCCTTCCTCAAAAAGTTGAACATAGTTACCATTATAACCCAGCAATTCCACTACCAAAAACAGTTTAAAGCATGCCTCACAAAAACTTAGGCATGAATGTTTAGCTGCTTTTATTCATAAGAGACAAAAGGTGGAAACAACTCAAATTTCCATCAGTGATGAAGTGATAACCAAAATGTGGTATATTTGTCTAATGAAATATTTAGCCAAAAAATATTGGGGTACCGATACAGGCTACAACCGGATGAGCCTTAAAAGCATGCTAAGTAAAAGAAGCCAGATAGAAAAGGCTACATATTGTACGATTCCATTCAAATGACATCCAGTATAGGCAAATGCCTATATCCACCATAGACAGAAATTAGATTAGTGGTTGCCAGTGCCTGGGGCGGAGGGGAAGGTAAGGGTCAGGGGAGCAGTGCCAGGATAAGGAATAACTTCGGATGGGTCTGAAGCTTCTTTTTGGGTGATGACAGTTTTCTAGAATTAGTTAGTGGTGATGGATCCTTAGGCCAACTTGAAGCCCGGTGTTGCTGAAGTTTGAGACTGTACCTGGGAGACCTAGTTTATTCTTGCAGGAAATACTCTAATGTAGCCTTATGAGTAACGTGCTGAGGTCATTTGCCTCAGTTACTCACACCTGGTGACAAGGTGGGTACACATAGCCAGAGCCTCCAAGGCCGTCAGATCACAAGGAGTGGGAGCAAAGTTGAGTTACAAGACTCCGATGGGAACTCATAGAGAATTTTGAGAATCTGAGAGGCCTTTGTTTCCATCTGGGGGCATTTGTCTTTATGTATCTGTCTCTGTGAGATTCCTTATCCTTGGCCACTAAAGAAACATACCCTCAAAAAAAACAAAACAAAACAACAACAACAAAAAAACCCAAAAACACAAAGTAAGTTAGTCTAAATATATCCAGATATCTCTACTCTGTTTAAGTTTGCTNTATATATATATATATATATATATATATATGATGGACTGGCACGGTGCCCAGGACGTAACTGTCAGTGACAAAATGGTTATTATCAGTAAACATTTAATTATGCAATCTGTTAATAGACAGGCTCTGTGTTCCCTGAGGTTGCAGTAGAGCGTGTGGGTCTGATTTTGTGTTTGCTACCCTTGGGAATGGTGACCTTAATTTGAGTGGGCCTTACTAATAAGGCCTAGGACTGGGCCACTTACCTATGTTGTATTAGTGCATGCTGCCTGAGAGGAATAAATCTTACTGCTCTTTTTTTGAGGCCTAGGAATTTCTATAAAATGTTTGTTTCAAAAACAAAGATTTTTGGAAGTTTCTAGAGCAAAGCCACCATAAGGAAATTTTTTACCAGAGATTTCTTAAATACTAATTTGATATTAAAAAAGCAGAAAATTTATGAATATATAAGCAAACTCTCCCTGTCCCTAATAATGTTGTTTTCTCCAGTCAAGTAGTGTTGCCATAAATGTTTACAGATTGTATATTTTAATGATTTTATAGTTGTTTTACCTCAATTTATTTTATTCTTTATTTTCTTGATGACTTTGGTCACCAAAATGGAAAAAAAAAAAAATCCAAGTGGACTAAAAGGGGATTTTTAAAGTATAGTGGAGAACAGATGTAAATTCTTTAAAGTAACCACTCATCCAGTCCCTGAAATAGAATCCTAAAAATACAGATGGCCTCCATTCTGACTTACATTATAACTTTTGTCCCTGCTATCATGAACTGTGGTAAACATTAGGCATTAATGTGTTGAAGAGAAATGCTTCAACATACTCTTTTTCTGTAAGAGCTCGTTTTGTGATTGTTATTGTTTTGTTTTACCCCATTTGGGTGGTAGAAATGGTGGGAAGAAGTTACAGGGAGAATAGAAAATCATGTTTTTCATAGGAAGGGGATGAAGTCACTCCGACAGTATTACACAGAAATTTCATTTTAAATGAAAGAGTAAAATTGATATTAAAATTGAAGAGTAAAATATCTGTTATTGCGGGAATGGTTAAAAAAAATTAAGGTATATCTAGAAGTGAGATACTATACAGTTACCTAAAAAAGAACTGATATGTACAAATAAGAACGAGACAAAAATCTGTGCGAGCGGGGGCTCCTGGGTGGTTAAGCATCTGCCTTCGGCTCAGGTCATGAGCATCCGGCTCCCTGCTCAGCTTCTCCCTCTGCCTGCCACTCCCCCTGCTTGTGCTCTCACTCTCACTCTGTCCGTCTGTCTCTCTCTCGCTCTCTCTTACAAATAAATAAATAAAATCTTTTAAAAAAATCTGTGTGAGCAAAGCAAAGTGCTAGGTGTGTCTGGGAAAACTTGCATGTGAAGACGGGGAGGATATTTCCCTGTCTTTGCATAAAAGGAAACTGGATGAATACATAACTAATTAACAAAAAAGGGTGATTTTCAGTGAAAAGGGTCTCGGTGGTGGGAAACTGGATAGATGAGGGAGGAAGGTGAAAGGAAAACTTGCTATTGAATACTTTGCTGCCTTAGTTTTCTCATCCACAAAGTTGATTCTTGTAAAGCACTTTCAACAATATCTATCATCTAGTAAGCTGCTGGTATCATTACTAGTGGTTGAAGTGTTAAAGACCAGTCATTCTCATATTGCATCTCAAGTGTCTCATTTTTTCACATTTGTAAAGGTATTAGAAACACCCGATGTTTTCTTTTGTCTCTATACTATTATGTTTTAACTGAAGTGGCTGATAAAGTCCTATGGGGTTCGAGTCTGCTTGTTTCTCTTGACCTAGTTATTAAGAGCCTGGTCTCAGAAGCCGACAGAACTGTGTCTGACTCCCGCACCCCAGCTCTTGCCAGAGCATGTTTTTTCATTTGGTGCTACAAGAGAGGCAGAGATGTTTGTGCTGCATTGTATAGGTTGCCGTGATGGGAAAGGCACTATCCTGACATCCGGATTGAAGATGCATGCTGTATTCTGAAAGACTCAGAAGGGAGGTCATTCATTCGTTCATTTATTCATGGAGTTTTGTATTAATTTCTCTGGTCCAAGTCTGCGTTCAGGCAGATCTCTTTTTATGTCAGCTGTTACTAGAACAGTTTGGAGAACCACCTTTCGGAGTGGGCTGGTAGGATTCTGTACTTGCTATGACACTATGCAACTTTTCTCTTTCTAAAAGTTGGCCAGAGCCAGCAGCTCACCATCTGTAGGAACTGCGCTCCAGGGAATCCTGTGTAGTGGGCAGGACTCCGGTGATGAACAGCGTCCTGCTGCAGTCTTTCGGAACACCCAGACTCGGGGCATGGGGACCTGGCTGCACAGGGCGAGGGGCTGTCTCGGGTAGATAAGGGGCAAAACTGGCTCTCTAGACTTGAAGGGAAAATGGAAAATGTAGTTTTCCCTAACTGCCATAGTCGATCCAGTTATCTTTGTTTTCAGGGAAGTTGGGACAGAGACGTGGAGCACCTGAGCTGAGCAGTCCAGCTGCTCCTCCGTGAGGGACAGGCCAGGAGCGGAGCCCGGGTGGGACACTTCCAGCTGCCCGACTCCGTGTGCTCTTCTCTGGGTGGCACTTTACCACTGGGTCCCCAGAGCCTGATAGAATGTCTGAGTTTCTTCGTTTTAAATGGTTGAAAGTTATGGGCAAGTATTACCTCAGAAGAGCTTTTATTTTAGATACTTCGTTTTAAATTAATTTTTGAATTTTGAAAAGTTAAAAAAAGGTATTTTTTTATTGTCATAACACCCTACATTCCCATTTCCCCCATTGTCCAAAAACAGTGGAAACGAAGAAGTTTTGGAATCAGAACCTTTTGCTTAACAGGATGTTCTGCTTGGGCGTTAGCGTGGTGGTGGTGAGAACCATGCGTTTACTGTAACAGGACGCTATCAAGAACTGTACATCCGGAAGTCTGCTGGCATTTTTGCAGTATTTTTGCTCAAGCATTATTTGGCTTTAGTAACTGTGGCCTGTGCCTTTTACCTTCAAGAGAAAATATAAAGATAATTTAAAAATGTGTGCCTTATTTTTAAAATGACATAAACCAGCAAAAGTCCTAGTGTCCTTGGTGTGGTTCCAAAGGTAAGAATGACACATTTGCCCTGTATTGATAGGTGCTTTTAAAACTGAAATTTTAAAGAAAGTCCAGAGAATGGAGGGCCCCTGAGACACCTCAAGAAGGTGTTAAGGTGAGGGTGGGAGTTTTGGCTTCCCATCAGACTTGAATTGTGCCTTCGCCACTTTCTAATGGAATTGACACAAAGTGCCACATTCCTAATCGCGTCGTCGGCCTGTCATCACCCAGCGGAGTTGTTACTAATCAAGAGATGACAAATGTGAGGAGCTGTGTGCCGCGCCTCCTGCCAGAGACAGCGGACAGGTGTCCAGGTCAGGTGGGATCTCAGCATCAAGGCCTGCAGAAAACCGCTTTTAAAGGGGGTATTCAGTGATTCCTACCGGTAAAGTTTGTGAAGCAAAGAGGGACTTTCTCCTGCTTTTATTAGTGTATGCCTTTCATGCATCAAAATTGGTGTGAGAGCAATGAATGTTGAATAAATAGACAATTTCATCAGTGATTGTTAAAATATAAATGTGAAAATAGCCAAATGATTACCACCTCCCCAATGAAACTGGCCAAGGATTACATGAAAAGTGAAAACAAAACCCTTTGTTGTTCAGTGTTCACTTCTACAGACACTTTCCAAAGGTTACTTATCACCGTCATCTACAGGTTGCTTTTGGAAATAGACACTGGGTGGTTCCTTCTCACCTCCCTCTCCTTCCCCTTCTTCTGTCTTCTGCGTGAACACATGGCCCCCCGGAAGTAGAGCTATATTGCTGCCACTTCCCGCTGGCCTACATTTTTTCTTAAGAATGTCAGCATTAAATTCATAATTATTAGCAGGGATTTGGATTTTTTTAAAAAAAATATATTCTGAAGAGTTTTGTTTGCTTCCACTTTAATTGTGAAAAGTACTCAGTTTTCTAAAATTGGAGGAGATACAGAATTTGTGCATTTCATCATCAAGATACATTTTCAAGCAAACAGGCTTCACATATGTGTATATACTGTTTGTGCAAATCAGATTTACGTTTTCTGATGTTATGAAACCAGCTTTGTTAGTACCCATGATTCTGGCTTTTATGTTGGAAGGAGAATGGAGGATTAAGGCAGATTAGAGTGTTGGGATAATGTTTGACTCCTTGTGTTCTGTGCGCTCACACAGAAAGGTCCTCCAAATCTGGACATTACTATGATGATATGAGCAGAAGCTTGAGTTTTTGATTAGTGCAGAGCTTAGTAGAGTGCCTGGTGGAGTAGTGGACGAATCCGTTACCCTCCGAATCAGTAACGTGTGCCCGTGCTGACGTCCCCTGGGCGTGTGAGGTTTCTGGTGAGGCAGAGCTGCCGCCGCCTGCGAGGATTCCACCCAAATCATCAGTGTGCGAGGAAAACATGTGTCTCCTTTCACCATGCCCCTGATAGGCATGCATTACACCCAAGGGGCAGGAGAATCTGCAGAAAAAGCGCCATTGTGACGTTTCATAAGAATCAAAGCAACAGTATTACAGCTCCCGTAACTGAATTAGTCTCGTGTTCCGGGCACCACGTGAGGTGCCTTCTTACTCTATCCTTGATGCATTTAAGTGGCCGTCATTTCCATACTGTTGCTTCCAGGTACTCTGAATTGGCGATCTTTTATTTTTTTTTTAAGATCTTATTTATTTATTTTTGCGAGAGAGAGAGTGCATGAGCGCATGAACAGAGGGAGAAACAGGCTCCCCGCTGAGCAGGAAGCCCGATGTGGGACTAGATCCCAGGACCCTGAGATCATGACCTGACCCATCCAGATGCCCTGAATTTGTGATCTTAAGAAGAGCACATGGGCCTTCTGGACTGAGATGCCCACTACTTTCAAACGGGGATGGTCTCTCACTGATGTTTGGAAGAAGAGCTCTGATCTTTGTGAGATTAAAGGCATTACTGTTTTTTATGGTAACGGCACATATTTGACATTCTAAAGTCTGGAAGCAGATATTTGGCTTCTATCTTGGTCCCGGGAGTGGTCATCTTTAATGACTACTGAGTTATTTTCACATATCCAGTGTACAAGTATTTAAATGAGGGTGCCTTACGTTGATGATGCTTCTCTTTTTATTTTAATTTTAAAACTTGGCAGGTAGAGAATAGGTTGTTTTTAATGAGGGTGGGGGGAGTGGTTATAGATATTTTTCTCCTGGGAGGAAGTGACATATGAGGTTTTATTAAGAATTGCTGTTTGTGGGGTGTATGTATGAAGGGGGGAATGGGAAAAATAATCTCAGGAATTTTCCTTATATATTTTTTCTTTTGTTCATTTCTAGCCTTTATAACCTGGCTTCCCTGGAACTGAGAGAGAATCTTCTTACATATCTTCCTGAGTGAGTCTCTGGGCAAAATAAGAGGGGATTTTGTACTACATGAATTTCTTCAAGTATTTAGGGGAAAAAAAAAAAAGTACTACAGTACTTTGTCAAAAAGAGATTCTGTGTCTTTTGGAAAGTTTGGGAGATGCCAGCCTTCCCTTAATAGTTTTTCCTTGGTAATATTTACTGCCATGCAGTCCAAATGAATCTTATTTTTGGAAATGAATCCAAATGAGGCATGCCATATTGCTCAGCATTTCTAAGTACTCTCTAAGAGTTCCTTCTTCTTTTTTTAAATAGCTCTCTTACCCAGCTGCGGAGACTAGAAGAACTTGATTTAGGAAACAATGAAATATATAATTTGGTAAGTCTGTATTGAAGAGAGATTTGGATTTAATTTTGTCCTTAGGTGTGATCCAGGCATATTTTAGGGGAACTCTGTAGGGTTGTATTTTCAGAGATACAGTTCGGCAACATTAGAGAATGTGCTTCAGTTCATACGGATTGAGAATTGTGATGTAGGGGTGGGGAGGATCAGAACTAGAGATGACGGGCATGCATGGAAACCACCGGCGTTCTTGGAGAGCGTTGGGAGAGCTTTTAGAATGGGGGACTTGTATTGGAGAAGTCCCAACAAACATCCCCTATTGTACCCATTTATTAACTGTTGATTTGGTACTCTTTCCTAGTAGAAGACTAAACTTGGGGTGTTTGTTACCATAACATTATGTTTTTTTGTTTGTTTTAGCCAGAATCAATTGGAGCTCTCTTACATTTAAAGGATCTCTGGTTGGATGGAAATCAACTGTCAGAATTACCTCAGGTAAGTGGTGTTTTCACATTGTTTCCCCCAAATTATAAAACAACCACAGACACCACTTATGTATTCCCTGCTTCTATGTGAAATTTTCTAGAAGGGGGTCTTGAAAACCAAAAACAGTGGTTGAAAAAGCACATTTGGTAAAATATATTAAGCGTTCAGTACGCTACATTGCTGTAGAAAAATTGAAAGCCTCAACCCACCATTTCAAAAGACAGCAAATATATCCTTTGGTTTGTGAAGTCTGTATTTTATTTCATCCTTGTTCCCCGTGTGGCTTACTTCAAGCCCAGCAAATTTATAAATTGCCAGGACTCCTGATTCTTAGATGGTACCCATTTCTGCCACTCTTTGTGATGTGCCAAGTGCTTTGGGAAGATCGTGACCACATTCTGTTCTGTAACAGTTGATGTAAAAGAAATGTTAAATGCTCTTATTTCAATTTTTTTTTATTTGCAAATAACTGCTTGTGGTTTAGCTGTTTTGTCATGGTGTTCAGGTTTTTCTATGACCAAATGTGAGAACCATGTTCCAAATGAAATGGAGTCTGCATAGACTTCTGTATACACAGTCATCTTGTGGGGCCCTAGAAGCAGGCTTGCCTTCTGGTTCGATGAGAGAAACATAAGCCAACAAACCCAGCAATAACAAACAAGCATTTTCCACTTAGTTAGTTTTTGTCTAACTATTAATGAATTTTATTCTTTGATATATCTTACAATCAGTCTTTAAAGTCCGGTATATTTCATGATGGTCTAGGTGCCGATATTTTAAAGCAGATCAGAAGCTCAGGTGTCTGCTCAGCCAGTGGAAGCAGGTGTGATGGTGCTGTGCACTTTGGGTGAGGAATGCTGTGTCAGCGCAGGAGGTCTGACACTAGGAGAAAGTACTCAGTAACATGTTATGGCTGTAGTTACAGCACTGGAAGTATGAGGACCTCACTCACAGCTAAGGGAAGGAAGGAACTAATTGCAGTCTCTTTCTGAGGTCTTGGCTGCATTTGGGGAAAGGAGACAAATTAGCAACCAATGTGGGTGAAGATTTGGTTAATACCTAGATTTCTCTGGGAAATTATGAGAAATCCTGGTTGGGAGAATTCTAGTTACTTTGAGAGTCACAGAATGGGGAATAAAAATACCACGAGGTTATCAGGAAAGTAGTACACCAGCTCTGGGGCATGACAGGGAAAGAGTGTGTGTGTGTGTGTGTGTGTGTGTGTACAGATGTGCATAAATAATTGTGTACAAATACAAAATGCCACATCCTGAACACACAAAAAAATCATGATTCCAGTGATCTTGTCATAAATGGTTATTTAAATGTCTCATTCATCCCTCTTTATAAACTTCTGTTTATAAACTCATGAGATAGTCTAAATAATCGGAATTACTTTCCTATCATCATGAATGACAGAAAGAAAAGGATACAAAGGCATTGTTAAAACAAATTAATGAAAAAGTAGAACACCTTCAAGGGTCAGGTAAAATTAGTAGAAGAGGGGGCGCCTGGGTGGCACAGCGGTTGAGCGTCTGCCTTCGGCTCAGGGTGTGATCCCGGCATTATGGGATCGAGCCCCACATCAGGCTCCTCTGCTGGGAGCCTGCTTCTTCCTCTCCCACTCCCCCTGCTTGTGTTCCCTCTCTCACTGGCTGTCTCTATCTCTGTCAAATAAATCAATAAAATCTTAAAAAAAAAAAAAGAAAAAAAACATTAGTAGAAGCGCAGCCTGGTTTCCTACAGACAGGAATTGCAGGGGTGGGTCCATAGGGCATGGGTTAAGTAAGAGAGAAGCTGGAAAGAATGGATCAGACCAAAGGAAGTGTAGATTGAAGGCTTTGTACTTATGTAGATATCAAGGAGCCACCAGACATGTTAATGTTTTTAGTAGAAGGGTGGTCTGATTACATACCTATAGCTAGCTGTGTTTACAGGAGGGAAATATGGGAACAAGAGTTTGTAGCGCAGACTTGGCCAGAGAGTGTGAGGATCGGAGCTAACGGTCCAGGTGGAGGGTAATGACAGGAGGAATTTAATATTGTGGTGGTGGGAAAGGATGAGGGGAGGTAAGTATGAGAGAGAAACCATGCATTTTGTGAGTGGGAGGTAGGGTATCTCTTGAACAGAATGTTGGACTCATTGAGGTAGTTTTGCTGCTCCTGGGAATATCTGTTTCCTTTGAAAGCAGGATGCTTCTCCTGTTGAGGTTAAAGGCGACAGTGGGTCTGGATTCTCCAGTGTTGCTGGGGTACAGCTGCATTGATGTTTGCTGTAATAAGTGCTACTGGTCATGGGAGATATAAAGTAGATGGTTTCTTAACAGAGAAAATCTCAGGGTCGCCCTGAAGTATAAGCTGCTTATTGAAGTGATTGATTCCAAACTTGAAGAACTGGATTCTGGACTCCTTTTATTTATTTATTTATTTTAAATTATGTAACCATAGAATCATTTGGTCTGTCTTGGTGCCAGTCTCTTCATCTGTTAAGTGAGAATGATTCCTTGCCTGCGTGAAGTTGGAGGGCTTGGCATCCCTCCCAGCTCCGTGTCTGTGATTTTTACAGCTTCCCGTTTTCATTGGAAAGGGGTCTGGAAATTTACTCCAGCCTTCTCATATAGATAAACGCTAAAGAAACATCCTTGGGCAACTTTGGGATTTGACTGTGCAAAATCACTGTAAGAAATTCCTCTGTACTGTGGCAGGTTTAAGCATGAGTCTTTTTCTGTGTCGTTGATGCAGGAAATAGGAAATCTGAAGAACCTGCTGTGCTTAGATGTCTCTGAAAACAGGTTGGAAAGACTTCCTGAAGAAATCAGTGGCCTGACTTCATTAACGGATTTAGTCATTTCCCAGAACTTACTAGAAATGATTCCGGATGGCATCGGTAAGTATGGAAAGTAACTCCCTACTAAAGATGCTGGCTGTTGTCTCCGGCCTTTGGGTCTCCCTCTGATCCTTTGGTCACCACTCTCAGGTGCTGGGGATGTGACTCCTTTAGTCTCCATGTCATTTATTTGTTCTTAAAGAAGGCATGCAAAGAACTTTCAATGCAACTGAAGTTTCTCGATAGGCAAGTGTTCTGTCATCCTGGTTTGGTAGCAGTTGTAGGTATGATTACTTCCAAGTGTTGACTCCTCTGTCTCTTTGGCATCTTGTCTCAGTGTTTTCAGTAGAGATTAGTCCAAATAATAGATATGTTTCAGGCCTGGGAGCAGTCTCTAAGAAATTTATAAGTGAGTTTCCCAAATAGTTTATGAGAATATGACTCTGACCTTACTGCATGACCTAGGGGAGAATGGTGTGTTTGAATTGAGCCTTTTCTCGTACGTTGAGAATAGTCTTTTCCTCTCACCATTCTTTGCCATTTCCTTTAAAATAAATTAGTCCATATATTTCCTTTACCATAAAGTCATTCAGTCCCATGTGAGAAAATAAATGCAGGGAAGGTATAAACAGACAAGGACCGGGAGCTCCACCGTAGCAAAGCCACTTAGAGGTTGTAAGAAACTATGTTTAACTATGTAGTCAACATAGGATTGCTGTCTTTGACCTTTGTTTAATCTTTATTCAAAATATCAAAGGAAGTTGCTGAAAGGTTTTCAGTAGTTGGAGAAGCTGTATGACAGAGGACCACTTCCTTTCTGGTATTTGGTCAAGATGAAAGCAGTAACTGATCGTAGCAACTGGGCAGGAGCACAGACGGTGCCTTTTGGTTCAGACTGGTTGGAAAATTGACGGGGATTTTGACTCCAGGTAGAGATGGTCGGTGAGAATGATACGTGGCATCCGAAAACAGTTGTGGGAACTGAGATAGGAAGTAGGAGGCGTGAGATGGCTGACTTCAAGCATTTGAGAAGCCATCCTGTAGAAGAGAAGTCAATTCGTTACTGCATTTTCTAGTTCAGAGCGCTGCAAGGAAAGGATATAAGTGAAATACGGGTTACAAATGAGCCTGGGCTGCTTAGTGAAGGGATGAGTTCCCTGTGACTTGAAGTGTTCAAGTCAGGGTGCCCTGTGGAGAAGCCCGTGCCTCTCCTGCCGGTGAGGACAGGTGGAAACCCTCTGGGGACAGTGTTAGTAGGTTATCGACTATGCTAAATAAAGAGCTTACGAATCTGTTGTTTCTCCTGCCCTGCTCTGTGACAACATGCAAGGCAAGTTAATTTTTTCAATATTTTCTTTTCTTCAGCTTTACGTCTCCTTTAAGATAGAGGCCATTTTCTGATTTTACTGGGGACAGTGTCCCCATGCCAGCCTCTCTCATTAGATAATGAAGGCTATCTGCTTTGTAGGTTCATTCCTTGAATTATAGTTGAAAATGAGAATCTAAAAGATTGAGGATTTCCTTCACTCAGTGGGGACATTGAGGAAGCTGTGGTCACCCCGTCCCTCTTTTCCATGGCTTGCAGGCACCACCAGAAAATTCACTTTTCCTGCCCTGAGTAAAATATACTCAGTTCTTCATGTGGCATTTCAAAGGTTTCCATTTTATTCTGCATATCTAGAACCACTACAGAAGCCTTCACTAAGCCACTTTCACTCCTAGGTGATAGAATAAACCACACTTTATTTTTTGTTTTTAGTGAGGATGATTCTTGGAGTAAGAAGAAAGTCTGTCTCCTTTGTACAGGAAACATTTCCTGTTCTTAAAGATCTGTCAAGAGCTAGCTGTTTGTTTTACTCTAAAGTTTCTGGCTTTGATACGATTTTTTATGTAGTGACTTTTAAAATGATTTGTTTCTAATTGCTGACTGTTTTTGATGTTGTGATAAAATTAACTCTTCACCTTTAGTGATCTAAATGAGAAAGATGTGGTTGCATAATGTAAAGCCGGGTGACGAAAAAAAAAATGAATAACTACTTAAAACAAAAAAGAACAGGAGATAAGAGACACCAAGTGATGATTAGGAAGACAGTTATAACTAATGAGTTGAAATAATGTTTTTACAGGAAAACTAAAGAAACTGTCGATCTTGAAGGTGGATCAGAACAGACTCACACAGTTGCCTGAAGCGGTTGGGGACTGTGAAAGCCTCACTGAGTTAGTTCTTACAGAAAACCGGCTCCTGGTGAGTGTGGGTTGCACGTTCAAGTGGATACGGATAGTGTGGTTTCTGTGTCATAGAGACTTAGTAGGGTAGATTCTGCTTACTCGTAATTGGGGTGGACTGTGTGGAGATTTTCTTATGTTAGATCTAAAAAAAAAAAGGGACTTGGAAGCAAATGCAGGACCCGGAGATGATTGGCATTTAACCTGCTGAGGTAAAGAGAATGGTGGGTCGGCTGACAGAGGTGTCCGGTGAGGGGTAGGGACGAGCCACTGGCAGTGGGTGTGCTGATGCCTCTGCCGTGGTGTCCAAGGACCCCTGGAGGAAACCTTCTCTCCGGGTTCTTTGAGCAAGTGGAGGGGGAGAGAGAGAAGGGGAGAAAATGGTGTTTGGTTAGAAAAAGCCTAGGTGGGACTGGGGGGATGAGTGCCCTTTGCGGGGTTGAGTGTGAAGCTGAGATCTTACCTCACCCTAAAGATTGGGGGTGGTGGTAGGTGCAGGTGTCCCACACTTGGGCCAGGCTTCCCCATCCTCCCAGGGCAAAGCTTTGGCATAGGCCACCTGGGGTGGGGGGGAGCAAGTTAGCAGGATAACAGCAGATCTCTGTTGCTCCTCCCTTCCTGCTGCTTTCTCTGCTTTCATCAGGCCCTCACTGATCACTCCATCCTCTCCTGCTCTCTTTGTTGTCTTGTAGCAGCTATGTTTGCGTCAGCTTACTTTCCTACCTTCTCTTTCATTTTGTCACTGTTTTCCTACCCTCCCCTCCATGCTCCTTTTTCCTTTTTTCTTTTCTTATAAAAACAGTAGGCAGTGCTCTTTAGGTGGAGAGAGTAGAAAAAGACAGCATGAGTGGGTAGGATGCAGAGCTGGTGCAGGAGCCCAGCCACATCTCTCCTCAGGTGGCTTGGGCAGCGTCCTCTGGCAGGTGTAGTGAAAGTGCTCAAATCTGATGCTAGGTTATGGTTTTAGGCTTACAGATAGTTATCATAATGGCTGTAAACATAACGTTCACCCCTGGCTTCCAACAGAATGTCGAAGCCCCCCCCCACCAGGGCCCCACCTGGCTCCTAGAGTGCTCTGCCTGTCCCACCCCTCAGTCCTGCTCACCTTGCTCCTGTCTCCATGCCACCTGCCCTTCCCCCAGCCCCGTGAAACCCCTGCTCAGGATTCGCATTGTCCCAGCCCTCTGGCTTCCAGGTCATCCAAGCCATTCTCCCAGTGTGGTTCTCAAAGGTGCAGGGAATGAAGGGATGAGTCTCGAGGTGCAAATTCTTACTTAGGTTGAAGAGCGTTACCTCTTTACTTTGTGTTTCACTGTTTCCAGATCTGTGCCTTTGACTTCTTTTCTTTGAAACATACTCTGGTTTTAACAAAAATGCAAAATATTTCATTCTACGTCTTCCAAGTGAGCTTTGACCTATCCGATATTCAGAAAGAACTATTACATCTCTTGCGGGATGAGATTTAAATCCTTGAAAAGATCTGTTTTACTGTGAGTCATGTTAAAACAAAAATGCATTAAATTAATAATTAAAATGTTATTTTAACAGACCTTACCTAAGAGCATTGGAAAACTTAAGAAGTTGAACAACTTGAATGCAGACAGAAATAAATTAGTGTCGTTACCAAAAGAGGTATGTGCTTTAAAAAAACAATAATTGTAAAGAAATAACAGCACACAAGGGATCAAAAATGTCACGTTTTAAAAGACGTAATGCGGTGCTTTTTAAATGTTATGTACTCTCATTTGTGAGCACAGAGATGGTTGGAAGAGTTATATCAAAGAACAATCATCAATAGCATGAAAGCGAGTAGGTGGGTCCAGATGACTGAGCATTGTTGAGAAAGGTGAATTGAGAGGATTTTATGTGGGAGAAAGAGAGAGTTTGACATTTCGGGCTTGACATACAGAGAACCATTGACAGAAATAGGTAGTTTGGGAGCTTAGCAGAGGAAGTAGATAACATCGGGTCTGAGTTTAGTGTGAAATTAAACTGCTGCCTAAGCCATTGGAATTATAAAAGTGGATCTTGATGCAAACCTTCTCGTGGGCAGAGATGGATAGTAGGCAGTGTTCATGCCTGGGGGAGAGTGAATGAACTCTTCACAGAGGCATGCACCTAGAGGAAGGTGAATGGGAAGCTGTAGCCAGATTCTTAGGATTATTATTATTCACTTATACTTTTTTTTGTCAATGGTCCAACCAGGAGAGGGGACCATCGCCATGCATTGTGGGGAGTAATACAGACGTAGAGACACTTCAGTTCTGGCAAGGGAATTGCTGAAAATAAGAAGGAAACTCAGAGCAGATTAAACAAGGAAGCATGTGTGATGTTTAACAAGAAGGCTTGCCTTCTGTTTGGAGCTAGGAGAACTGGAAGATGGGGAGTTGATTTTTTTTTGTTAGCCGTTAGCCTGAAACTCAGTTTAACTGCCTTCCTTCCCCCAATCAAATGTTGGTGAACCCTGCCCCCTTTGCTAGGCCTCACATGAAAAGGTGTGATTTTGTGTGATATGATCCCTGGCCAGGCGCAGTGTCCTTCCTATCTCTGTTTTGACCCTTTCCTGCATCTCTCTTGGGATAATTTTAAAGCTGCCATCGCACCAGCCAGAACTTGTGGATTCTTATTTTCCTAGAGCCCTTCTCAGGGTGTCTGAGCTTTGCCTGGTTTCTCTTTCTCTTTCCTTGTCTTGGTGCTATACCCTCTGTGTCCCAGTCTTCTGCCTGGGCAAGATGGCCAACATTCCTGAAGGGAAGCATGGAGTGTATTTGTCATAAATGTGGCCATATTTTGACCCACCCTTACTCTGAGCACTGGCACTTCAATAAAACTATTGCCCGCAGAAAGACTTCAGTACGTCTCCGTTAAACTGGGACACAAGTAGGAGATTCTGCTGCTCAGAACATGTTGGTTCTGGTCTCACAGTGATAAACCAAAACACAGAGCTGATATTCTGAATATTGATTTTACTCTTGTTGAATGGGTAGCAGACTGGACACGTAGACACGTGCACAGAGAAGTAGGGAAGATTGATTACTTTCTTTCTAGGTGCTGTCATGTTTGTTAACTCCCTGAATCCACACAACAGCTTTTGAAGTTGTAGGGAGAGTTCCTCATTTTCCAGATGAGGAAGCTGAGGCCAGTGGAAAGCCTTCCTTAGCAGGCCTCACATAGCTAGCAGTTGGTAGAACGGGCTCCAGAGATGTGTCCCCCACAGCCCGCTCACTGTTCTTCCACAGGCCGAGAAAAGCATGGCCACTCAGGGCATACAGACTCAATGCAGCCTTTTCACGTGTGGCCCTGAGGTAAGACAGGACCTTGAGTCGGTAAAGAGAGGTCAAACTATCTTTAGTTTGGACGTGTTAGAAAATTAATACATTTAGGGATCATTTTCAAGGTTAGTGCTGAAGAGAGCACTTGGGACTTGAATGTCCATCCCCAGTAAGTTTTCCCACGCAGCCCATCTTCCCAGTCCCCCTCTTCTGATTCTCTTGCAAAGAATACATCCTAGGCACAAATTTAACATTTTATTTGTGTAAAATTACTGCCATCATGTCAGCATCTGTCCTCTTTATATTTTAAGAGAATGAAACTTGTTCTCAGGCTTCAGAGGGATATGCCCACCACATGCTGTGCATCTGTGTAAATTTATTAGAACAGCATCTCAGGATGTGGAAAGTGAACGTGTTGTGTAAATAGTTCTAGCTTCACGGCATTTTAGTTAGCTCTCACGTGTTACCCGCTCTCTATGAAATTGTGATGGGTTTTCTGGCATGTAGAGCTTGATAACTGAATAAGGTCTGTGCCCTTTCCTGCAGCTGTGAGATAAAGCAGAGAGTGTTGAGGTTTTTTGGAACTGGCTCTCTTCTAGCACACCTTCACTACTACTCACGCACACTCACCCCCCAGGGTAGGAAAATGCCGAGCCGTGTCCCTATTTCTGCTGTGGGTTACAGTGGTGACCCAGTAGAAATGGCTGCTGAGTGCTTGCCGTTGACCACTGGGGCTGAGCAGTCAGACCACTGCAGGCCTCCTGACTCGAAGTGTGTCGTGTTGGTCTGCACGGCATAGCTGTTCCATGAGTCTCTGTGCAATGAGTGAGTGTGGTAAACCCTGTGACCGCATGTGTGAGGGCGGGGGGGGGCGCGGGAATCGGGGCAGCAGGGCCTAGGGACTGTGTGTGTGTGTGTGTGCACTTGCTCTGCCTCCAAGCTTGATACCCTTTGATCGTATCCTGTACTTTCCTTGATTGGGTTCTGCACTTGCAAAACTCTACTCCCCTCTCTCGAACAATTAAGCTGCGTGCATGACACATCTCAGCTGAAATGCTGACCTATTCAATATATATGCCAAAAACCCATAATTGTATTAATTGCGATTGGTCTGGTGTGCCATGTAGCTCTCCCTACTTTTTGTCTTCCTTCAATTTGATACTGTTGTATATCATGCTTTAGAGCACAGCTCCTCAGTCTCTGGCAGCATTTATTTGTTTTTATTTTTTTCCCAAATGAAGGGAAAATGTACTGTGTGGGTCACAATAATAGATTCTGTTTGTGTTTTGTGGTGTTACTTGTAGTAAACATTTGCAAATCAATGAATGTCTCTTGTTTTCTTAATTGTTAGCTGCTTGGAAATTTAGAAAAGTCGGGTAAACTTGTTATCTTGTAAGTATTGTTCAGACCACAGTTGCATCTCTAACTTCCATTTTGCTTCTTAAATGCATGAAGATTTCAAATCAACTGACTGCTTTGTGTGTTCCTCATTGTAAAATAGTGGACATTTTCCTCTAAACTCGCTTTTTTTTAAATGACCGCATGGCCTGGAACCTTATTTTGTTATGTGTTTGTCAGATTTGTTCAGATTGTTCTCTCTCAAAAGAATGCCTTTCTGTGAATTACATTTTAAGTTATTCAGAAATTTCGAAAGGCATAACGTGGCAGCTCATCTGTCTTCACTAAATTCTGGTTTGTCAGCACAGTTCTCTCTCTAATGGAAAGGCTAGATTTGCTTTATTTGCTACACGTGGCATGCTTCTGATTTTTCAAGCTACTTATTTGTGCCTTTTATTTCTCATCCTGTCGTGTAAGTGTGTATGCTTCCGGGGGAAAGAAGGCTTCCTAAAAAACTCATGTTTTTGGTGGTGGGAAGAATTAAGAAGAGACTGCGTTGTGTGATGTGTGGACAGACAGGGAGTTGGTTTATGTGTGATTGTGGGTATGGTGAAAGAGAGCCAACAACTTCATAGTATTCCCCAGCCAAATCTTACCTTTGAATAGCCTGCACCAGCTAAAGAGTTTCTGGCTGGAAGAAATTGAACGTGTGTCCAAGTTTAGAGTCCAGTCTTTTGTCTCCGTTAAGTCAACATGAAAGTGATCTTGACTCCATCACACTTATCCAGTCAATAGATAGGATTTGCAGATCATTTATCAAAGCTTGTTTTTAAATCAGGTACTCTGTAAATGTTAATTACCCATAAATATTGTGATTTTCAGAAGTGTGGTGATAGAGAATTCGGCTTATGGATGGCTTTCTGTCTTATTATGATTTAGTATAAGCTTCCATCATATTCTAAAATGGGTTATGATAAAAGAAATAAGATAAAACCTAAAAATACTAGAATAAAATATAGTTGGCCATTGGATTTCAAAATGGAGAAGGCATTCCCAAACTTAAAAGATGAAACAAGTCCTAAGAAAACCCCACAAAAAAAACAGTTGATAGATTTGTCTACATGAAAATTAGATTTCTGATCTTCAAGAAGGTAAAGACGGCCTGGGGGCCACGGGACACTTACAACATTATAGATGAAGGTGGTCTCTCCTTACTCTATTAGAAATCCTTCCAGGGGCGCCTGGGTGGCACAGCGGTTAAGCATCTGCCTTCGGCTCAGGGCGTGATCCTGGCGTTATGGGATCGAGCCCCACATCAGGCTCCTCTGCTATGAGCCTGCTTCTTTCTCTCCCACTCCCCCTGCTTGTGTTCCCTCTCTCGCTGGCTGTCTCTGTCAAATAAATAAAATCTTTAAAAAAAAAAAAAAAAAAGAAAGAAAGAAAAGAAATCCTTCCAGATCATTGAGAAAAAGATGTTACCACTAGAGAAGAGTGGACAAAAATTAAAGCAAAAAACCCACCACAATAAACAATAAGTGATTCAGAAGGAAAAAATAGAAATGGGTTTCTATGTGAAAAAATTTTAGCCCCATTAGTATTCACAGAAATGTTAATGGAAGCTTTTTGACCTATCAGATTGTCAAGATTAAAAGAAAAATGATATCAAATGTTGGCAAGGGCACTGGAAAATGCATAGATAAGATGGAAGTATAAATTATTATGTCTTCTCTGGAAGGAAACAGGGTAATACTGAAACCTTTGAAAGTGTTCATACCCTTTGATTCTGCAATGCTACTTCTAGGGCTTTGTCATAGGAACACAGTTGTGGTACACATGAAAACCATGCACGAGAATATTTCTCGTGTATACGTAGGGGCAGCTAATAGGTACACATACGGGGCAGTTCACAAGTGCCAGACACTGTACTTTCCTGCATATTCGTGTCTGTTCTTCACAGCAGTCCTGGGAGGGCTAGGTACGTCGTTATCAACATCCAACAGACCTGGAAACCCAGACTCAGCTGAAGTAACTCGCCCAAGATTACACAGAAAAGAAATGGCAGAACAAACTAGAAGCGTCTAATGTGGGAAATTTGTGAAGTCATCTGCGAGACATCTATAGAATGAAATAGTTATGTGGTCAATAAAAGTCCTTTTAGAAACATAATGATGTGGGAGGACATTTCTGATGTCATATGTAAACAAGGGCGCTGAAGATCATAGTGTTGGTCCTAATTTCATCGAAGCATATACATATAATCACAAGTGCATGGCAGTAATACCGAAAGATTGTGCTTCAGAATGTTAATACCGATTATCCCTTTGGGGTAGGATTTGGTCAGAGTTTTTCCTTGTGCCTTTATTTGCGTGTATATATGGTTTTTACTTTCCAGTCAATGTAACATACTGTTTTATAATTAGAAATGAAGAATGCCATAGCTATTAGTGGATATTTTGATGTCAGTGGCCCAACAATTCAAGAAGTCCCAAAGCCACATGATTTCCAAAATATTTATGAAATAGGAACATTCGAATAATATGCCGTGGATGATGATGGGAAAAGCAAAAAACAGTCTTTGGTTTCTAAAATTACTCACCATGTTATTACAGCTCAAATTGTATTTTGACCAGATTTTGCTTATTGTACGTTTTCCTTTCTGCCAGTGAAATATGGGTTCTGTTCTGTTACATAGAATATTAAAAGGCCGATACTGAAGGAAAAGGAAAGTTTCTTCACACTTGGGGCAGGTGTTCAGAAAGTGGAATACACGTATACAAAGATGACTAATACAGGCTTTCTCTTTGGATCACTGTGATTATCTCCTCTTGAGTTCTGTCACCTGCAGGCAATTAATACATAGTGCAGCTGACCCGACTAAGGGTTTGCTCAATGACCTGCAGGTCCCATCTCCTGGAGATGGGTCAAATCAGGTCCAAACAGTGAAGGAAGGTATTGTCTGGAATTAAGACACAAAAACCAGCAAAACAAAGATTCTCAGCTACATTCTGTAGTTCTCCAAGTCCAACCCCTTATATTCTGGGAAGGTGCTATTATGTGGCTTAAGGAAGTTTAAAAATATCAGCTTCCTACGTAACTGGTAATAAGTTATTTAAACAGTGACTCTGCTTCCCAGAATTTCTAAGTGATACAGGCATTTTATCCTGATGATCGCTCAGGACCCTGTAAACTCTGCCTCCTGAAAGCAGAAATACACACGAACCGTATGTATACTGCAGTACTGAGCTCACGCCCGTGCTTCTCTAGCAGTAGAGTCACAGTGTATGTATCCCTAGTATTGATCACAGTGACATTTTGTCATTTTGTCACTGTGATGCATTGCTGGGGAGAGATTTTTTTAAGAAGGTCAGGTGTGTTCTAGGAGGAGCTCACTAACATCAGCGCACTTCCAACAACACAGCAGGCACACAAGTGTTGACTGAGCTCGTGCTTTGGATCTGGGACTTTCACTTCTTGAAAAGACAATAACCATCACATTGGTTTGCCAGCCACATTTATTAGACCAGGTTCTGCAATAGGTGCTAAATTGTATTTGTGGTTTCGTTTAATTTAATCCCGATTGTTACTTTGGTTAAAGTAACATAGTCAAACACATAAAACACATGACTGAGCCTCAGATCCAACCCAGGTCTGTGTGATCCCAGAGCATCCTACTCCAGTGTGCCACATTTCTCTCTGATGTACGAAGAGCTGTACCTTTTGAGTTATGGCTTTTACTGCTTAATGGTCTTGTCTTAAAGCCAAAGGTTCATGCCATGCCTTCCTGGCTGATTTGGAAAGAGGTCTCTATTTGTGCACTGTTTTGCCTAGGACAGCACGTGCTTCTGAGGGTGATGAAGGCGTCCCCAGCACACTGGGCAATAACACTCGCTCTTTGTTGGCATTGTTTCATTGTTTTCCGATATCCTTTGACAATAGAGATCAGGAGGTCACTCTGCCTGCTGTGACAACCCAGAGTGCCTAGGAGGCTCTTGAATACAATTGCATTCCACTCCTTGAGGTCTCAGATGGATTAGAGATTAGAATGGGAAAGGAAAAAGAAAAAATAAATAAATGAGACTATAAACACAGTAGGGAGCTCACACACTCCATTGGGAGTTCACATTATTTCCCCCCCAAAAAGACTTAAGGGGTGTTTACTTGTCCAGAACTTTTATTGCTCCAACAACTGTTAGAGCCCTCTCTGACCCATTTTAGTTAATTTTTTATAGATAGTATATGTACATTGATACAAATTGAAAATGTTCACATGGTATAGTATTAGGACCCCAAAACAGATATCCTACAGGTGGCTGGAGCAGTGGACAGCTTCATGACAAAGTGCCCACGATTATGATGCAGTCTTAGCTCTATACATGCTCCAGTAGCTTATTTTACTGTTGTGAGGGTTGTGTATGTGAATAACTGCTTTGCCTCCCTGGAGTGCAGATAAATTTTATGTCTTCAAAACCAGGCCAGGATGATAAGGTTAAAGTGAGGTCTAGCCTCAGCCACATGCTGACCTGGAGGACCTTCCATGTGGCACACAGGCCCACCACTGAACCCAGAGTCCAGTGTACATGTTGCAGGTTCATGGGGGGTTCCCCTGCATGAGGAGCTTGGGGATTTCTTCCCATGAATAGATCTTTGTTGGGATCATCTCAGTTTATCAGAGAAAATCTAATCATGTCAATCCTCAAAAGATTCAGTTTTGAATCCTCCCATAATATTCCTGGGCATCTGAGTAAAACTGATGATTCTCTTCCTTAAGAGGGAAGAATGCCAAGCCCTTCAAAGATCCCGTTGTATATCTCTTTTAGGTCATGATATTGGGGCCCTATATTTGTAAAACCTAAGAGAGGCCTCTCTAATGATTCTTAATAGAAAAAAGAAGAGTTTTGTGGTTTTCATTTCTACACATGGAAGCAGATATTAACTTCAAGTAGCAGGCTTTCACTAGTAAGTAAATAAACATAGTGAATAAACATATCTAGATGAGAAAAGTTGGTAGGTAGGTAGGATGGGTACTGCACTTGCCAAGCACCTTGGTTATATGGACATATGCAAGTTAAACAGCTCAGTGAAACAATCTGTCAGAGGGTTTGTATAGACCATAATTAGAAACGCAGAGAGCAGTGTATCAATATGGACTGTGGGGTTTGGGGAAGACTTGATGGCATAGAGGATATTTAGCTATTTGTGGAAAGTTGATAAGATTTAGAAGGACAGAAAAAAGAAGAGCATTTCTATAAGACACAGTGGGACCAAAATGTTATATTTCAGGGGCCAGTGGATGCATCAGTTTTGCTGGGTTGGGAAATGTGAATACTGAGAAATCATGGGGACAGTCTAAAAGCCTTTCTACATATCTGGGTGTTTTCCATTTTAGACAAATGTTAGTTTGTATTTTCTTATATGTTTATTTTTCTTTTGTATCCATTATGGTTAAATACATGATCTCAAGTTTTTATATTAACTCCTAAAGGAAAACATAGTAAGAGTGTTTATGAAGGTAATTATGTAGCAATTTCATAAATATACATTCTGCTTTTTTAACATATATATGTATGTTAAACACATAGAAAAGGACATAAGATGTACTCAGATTATCATTGAAGATGCAAATCTCCTGCCTCTCCCCAAGTGGGAAGCTGTGGAGTATTTTTCCATGTGTCAGGGAGACATCAATAGCTTCCTTCATGAGCCTTTTCTTGTAATCACTCTGGTTCAAGGATAGTGAGTACAGGAAGAGTGTAGTACTGTATGGAGTCCTGCAGAATGTTGTGTCTGAGATTGAGTTATTTTTCCACCCCCTTGGTTCAGCTTTCCTGACCATAGAAACCGTGGCAGGTTGTTCAAGAAAATGACTTAGTTCTTTTGTGCTTATGTTCTTTTTTGAAGGTCAGGCTCATACAAAGCTCAATTATCTTTGAATCACTTACTTTAAAAATAAATAATAAATAAATAGTAATCAGATTTGGTGTGGATGTAGATATTGATATGTTTCTACCAGCATTAAGTTTACCAGATTAATGTGTGTATTTACCAGATTCAGTTTTTGCTAAAATATTGTTGATTTTGCATTTGTGAAAGGAAAACAAATAATGAATTTACCAAGTTGTGAATGACCAAAAGCAATTAGATGTGGAAAATTAATGTACTGTATTGTCTATCCAATACCCATTTTTTTACTACTTCTATTTTCTTTCTTCTGTTTTTTGTTTTTTGTATTTTTGAAATGAACTGAGACACTGAGAACACTGGATTTAATATAATGGGCAGGTCTTCAAAGGGGTGTTTGTGTATCATTGTTGGCCTTATTTTTGAAACTTAGAATTCTTAATCTACCAAATAATATTTACCAAGTTTTACCCATATTACCAAATAATATTTGTCTGAACCTGGGTAGCTTACTTAACATATTTAAAAGATACAGTTTGGGGCACCTGGGTGGCTCAGTCGTTAAGCGTCTGCCTTCAGCTCAGGGCATAATCCCAGGGTCTGGGATCGAGCCCCACATCGGGCTCCCTCCTCTGCTGGGAGCCTGCTTCTTCCTCTCCCACTCCCCCTGCTTGTGTTCCCTCTCTCGCTGGCTGTCTCTCTCTCTGTCAAACAAATAAATAAAAATCTTCAAAAATAATAATAAATAAAATAAAAGATACGGTTGCATTAGATAGCGGAAAATGACTTGCTTCTCAGAAAGAGATTTTTGAACTGTACTGTTATTTTCTTGGTTTAGTTTAGAATATGTACATTTAATGTATTGCAGAGATTTTTATGAACTTATTGGACTACTTAGTGTTTTATATGATTTAAACTAATCATAGTTGGTCTCAGTGAAACTTAAAATCATATGATACCATTTATGTGTCCTTTTCATGCCATTTGACAAACAGGATACCCCAGTCCCACCACCATCTTCCACAAAAACCTGGAAAAAAAGGTGTATTTTCTTTCTCATTGTAGATTGGAGGGTGCTGCAGTCTCACCGTGTTCTGTGTGCGTGACAATAGACTAAGTCGGATACCTGCAGAGGTGTCGCAGGCCACAGAGCTTCATGTCCTGGATGTGGCAGGAAACAGGTAAGCATGTTCTGGTTTGCTTGTTTTGAGAAAAAGAACCAAATGTTCATCCACCCGTCTTATGCGTCCTTGCCATCTTGCCTTTGCTCCGTCTTGTAGAATATGTACCAATTAGTCAAAGGATACAGGGCCAGAAAGTTGTTAATCTGAGAGCAGGAGTGATGGATCTGGAGGGAGTAGGAGAGGTCATGGACGGCCTGAGTGCCGGGCACTTTGAAGTTTAAGTGGACGCTTCTGTAGAAACGCTTCCCAGAACAGCAGTACAGGGATGTAAGGGAAACAGTGCTGCCTGAGAACTGGGATACTTAGGTTTTCCCTTAACTTTGATAGCTTTTGTAAGTCATCGTGAGCCTCTGGGTTTCCTCATCTGAAGGATGAGCTTGAATGAGTTTGAACTAGATTTTAACCAGGGGTCTTGATGTGCTCTGCTAGTGATTCTGAACCCCCTGAAATTGTAAACAAAATTGTATTCAGGGACATTTTTCTGGCCCAGCTAATGTCAGAATCTCCAAGTAGTCATAATCCAAGTGAAGAGCCATTCAACTGGTATTTCCCAAGGTCACAGCAGTGCCATTTCTCAAGTTCTGAGGTCAGAGGTCATGGTAGACTGCTCCCTTGTTTTGTAATGTGCCTTCTCTTCACCTGTATAGAATATGGATTTGTTTCAGCCAGTCTGAACTAATTTTGTCACCTCAGATCAAAGATGCACTTTCTTTCCCCTGAGCCTAGCCCAGCTACTCTTCCTGCCTGAGACCCTCTTCTCTGACTCCCACTTTTATCTCTTATCACTCATGTTTTCATTTTCTCTGGGGAGACTTCTTTGCATGGAGCGTGCTTCTTTGAATCCCCCCTGACATAGCACTCACAGCACCGTATGATAACTGCCGGCTTATGCATGTGTAGCCATCTAAACCTGTCAGATTTGGCATTTGTGCCACTGCACCATTTATCCCTGCACAGTGCCTGGAACACGATAGAAGCCTGGTAAATATTTGTCGTCCGAGAAAATGTTAAAAATGTTAGCTTTGCCAAGTGAATGGTAGGCCACTGCAAAATGCCTTGTATCACAGGCTGCATTGCCAAAGGAACTTAAAAAAAAATGCTTTTGAGTGTTATATAGATAGGAGAAAAAGTGCTCAGCCAGGGGAAAATAATCAATGATTTTAAATGAGAGATAGCAGTTGGAAGAGCGTTTGGGGGATTGTGTGCTAAGTGCTGATTAACTGGTCACTTAGGTCAGGCACAGGCCACCATTTCTCATTCTGGCTAATGGATTTGAGTAGTCCTGCTAATAAATAGCAGGACTCAGCAGGCCTCAGGGAGGGCCCACCATTTTCAAGTTAAGGCTTTCAGAACGTCTTGATAGATTCTTAAACCACTGACTGGTTACTGGAAACTCAAAATTGCTTTCTGCTGGGTGGAGTGAAGCCTGCACATAGAGCTTGGAAGGGTGGTGCTTCTTTCCTGAACTCCAGCAGTAGAAACCCGGTGACTCCAAACCTTCCTGGATTCTTGCCACACCTGTGAGCATGAATTTGCATCGCTAATTCTTGAGCAGAAAGATGGCTCTGATGCCTGAAAACTGTTTTTCACCTGAGTGAAGCCTACAATCTCTAGTTCTCAGAAGGGAAAGTTAAATTTTTACTATGCTTGGGCTGGGGTGGAGAAAACCCCATTAAAAAGTAGAGTTACATAGCTGCTGTCGGAGTCAGTTAAATGTGTCACATGTATATACAGATTCATAACCAAATTTTAAACCTATTAAAATATTTAATTACTACTTATTTAAAGTATTAGTATAGAAACTAATAAAAAAAAAGGCTACGATGTCAGCTTTTTAGCTTGCAGAAATGTTACACCATGGGAAATTATACCACATACAACAGAAGTTTTTGCCTCTTTTCTCAAGCATATAAAAATAGCAAATGACACAGACAGACTATATGTTAGTTTCCACAAATTTTCTTTGACAAGTTTGATAGGGTAACTATAAAATGCCACTTGGAAACTAAGTATCAAATCTTGTGGTGCAGTAACAGAGAAGATGTCTTTTATCATCAGCTACCCATGGACACAGGATCCATTTCCCTAATTCTTACCCTTTCTCATAGGAGTATCCACCAACTACACAATATCTAGTATTTGAGGAGCTTTGAGGAAGAGTAGTACCGAATCCTAGAACCTGTGGCTGTCAATGGGGAAATAGTTTGTAACTTTGAATTTTATAATCCAAAAAATTAAATGTAAAAATAATGGGGCACCTGGGTGGTTCAGTTGTTAAGCGTCTGCCTTCGGCTCAGAGCATGATCCCGGAGTTCTGGGATCGAGCCCCACATCAGGCTCTTCCAGTGTGAGCCTGCGTCTTCCTCTCCCACTCCCCCTGCTTGTGTTCCCTCTCTCGCTGGCCGTTTCTCTCTCTCTCAAATAAATAAATAAAATATTTAAAAATATATATTAAAACATATTACCTCACAGCTGTTAGAGTGGCTGTTATCAAAAAGGCAAGAGATAGCAAGTGTTAGCAAGAATGTGGAGACAGGGGAACTCTTGTGCCCTGCTGGTGGGAAGGTAAATTGGTGCAGCCACTAGAGAAAACAGTATGGAGATTCCTCAAAAAATTAAAAATATAACTACCATATGCTGTAGCGATCCCACTTCTGGTATATAGCCAAAGGAAATGAAAACAGGATATTGAAGAGAGGTCTGCACTCCCATGTTCACTGCAGCATTATTCACAGTAGCCAAAATATGGAAACAACCTAAACATCATCAGCAGAGGAATGGATAAAGAAGATGTGGTGAGATATATATCATGGAATATTTTTCAGCCATAAGAGAGAAGAAAATCATGTTATTTATGACAATATGGATGGACCTTGAGGGCATTATGCCAAGTGAAATAAGTCACACAGAAAAAGACAAATCCTCTATGATCTCACATGTGAAATCTAAAAAAGCCAAACTCCTAGAAATAGAGAGTAGAATGGTGGTCCCCAGGGACTAAGAGTAGGGGAGATAGGGAGGTACTGATCAGTGGGAACAAATTCTCAGTTATAGTTGAATAAGTTCTGGGGACCTAATGTATACCATGGTGACTGTAGTTAACAATACTGCCTCATATCCTTGAAAGTGGCTGAGAAAATCTTTAAATGGTCTCAACACACACACACGCACATGCACAAAAAGTGATCATGTGACTGGATGGAGGTGTTAACTAACTCTACTGTGGTAGTCACTTGGGAATATAGAAATGTGTCCAATCATCGTAGGTACACCTTAAAGTTACACAATATTACATGGCAATTATAGCTCAGTAAAACTAAGAATAAAATATTAAAAGACAAAACACAACATAGCAGTGTAGCTATACTGTGGACTAGTAAGCAGTTAAAGAGTGAGATAATTTCTCTGTGTAGTGACACAGGAGGCCCATGGTACCAAGTAAAAAGAACAGCTGTTGGACAGTCTCATTTTTGTTCTTGCTTTTAAAACAACATATCTATGCAGTACAACAAAACATTAATAATAGTCCCCCTAGAGGCAGGGTGGAGGCTTGAGGTTACAGGGGGCTTCCCTTTTGGTATTTTCATATTACTTAAATTTTCCCACTGATTATATTTTCTCTATGTATCTTTAAACAGTTTTGAAAACTTTTCTTGAAACTAAAAATTCTAGTAGGTGGTAAAAGATGAAACATTCAGTTGTAAGAAGCATGAAACTATAGGTTAAGTCAGTATTACATTGATCAGTAGGCCATGTGTAGTTGTTAAATAAATTTGACGGTACAGTCGCTGCAGCGGTGCAGAGGTGGGGAAGGTCACCTCAGGTTAGTTGGTCAGGGATTTAATTGGAAATGAGAGACTTGGCTTATGGTATAGTTACTCATTTGCTTTAGTCCTTGTACCATTGATGTAAATAGTAACCACAGGCTTTTTATTTTGAGGGGATATGATCCTAAATAAAACAGGGAGATGTAAGATATGTACAAATAGGGCTGTGGTTTCTTGTGTTGATTCTGCAGTGTATAGAAGGTACCAGAATAAACCAAAAATGTATTATTAACTCGTCTGAAAAGCAGGAATATATATATACATACACACACACTGTTATCCGGGATGGTTCACCCAAGAGAAACGGAGGAGTGTGTGTGTATGTGTTTTTTCTGCCCCAGGCAGCAGTGAATCAGTGAGGGTTAGCTCAGCCTGCAGAATCTCTGTGTACACACTGGGCAGGGAACAGAGCATTTTTTTTTCTTTTTTTTCTTTTTTTTCTTTGACACTACTGGAACACCCCTCCATGGGACACTTAGTCAACAAACCCATGTGTGGCGTGTGCTCGGTTGGCAACAGCCATGTTCAGGCTGCCACTCTGATTCTTTACAGGGAAACTGGTGTTCTGTGATTATAAGATCTGTTGTTGTAGAGACTAGTAATTTATTTTAACTTTTACCATATGATTTGTTATCCTTAAAAGGATATTATTATTATATTGTTATTATTGACGCTCTCTTTAGCCTTTAATTTATGCCTTTGCTTTAGCACTTAGCTGCAAAGCCAGTTATTCTGAGAAGGTACCATGACCATGTGTAAGTATTTGTGCTTTGTGCCAATTTTCAAGTCTTAATATTTTTTTCTTTATGCTCACATGATTAAGAAATACAGAGATACTGACTCTAAGTTTCTTGTGTAGGACCCTGAAACTTTCACAAGAATTATCCTTTTATTCAATAAAATGAAAAAGGGTTTAAAGTACTTGAAGCTTTCAATGTGTTAGGATATTCTTTTTAAAAAGTCCCTGTCATCAGGTCTGGCAAATGCACGTCTGTGTCTTTTACTTCCTTGCATTTGAGTAAATGTGTGACAGCCTTTGGGCGGAGGCAGGAATAATTTGTTGTATAAGCATAAGAAATTTCACTTTCTATCTCGCTCAAAGACCCAACACCTCAGAATAGGAGGTGCAGCTCTAAAGCTTCTACTTTCTCAGATTCCTTGTTGGTATGAGCCTGTCACTTAACTCGGTAGATTCTGGGATTTAAAAATACATATTCGTCACTCAGTTGGGCCCTCATTAGCAAAGTATTAGAGTGTACAATACACAGAGACTTTTCAAGGGACGCATTGACTTTGAAACCTAACTCCCATGTAAGTTACAATTCCACTGACTCAGTACTGCACCCGATATCTATGCGTGGGATGGATCAGCCTTTGCTGGACTGGTTGTTGGGAAAAGAAAATATTTTGTAATCTCTGTAACTAGTATATTGGAAGTATTTTGTAAAACATATTAATTTATTCTTGTGAAGTTTGTTAATAATGCATTTGTTGTTAACACTCTCCATGCACTCTTTGATAATTTTTACTTAATTTGTTAAAGTAACAACATTCTGTGCTTACACATTATTTAGATTAGTTTAGTATTGGAGTACAATTTCTCTTCAGATCCCTGCATGGAGTTCAAATTAATTTTCCATAAGCCTGCCCATTCAGAATGGCATCTATGTCTGATAATGCAGCATTGATCTCTTGGTAAGATGTATAGGTAGACCTCCCACAGGTGTTAAACTGGAGATAGGTATGCAAGTGCATAAAAAAACCCCAGCAATACATGCTGTCATATGATTTCTTATGGAATTCATGGGCCAGGGATTTCGTTTAAGAAAATGTGCCTCATCTGTGGCTCACGGAATGCAGTCAGCTCATTACTGTCCAGCTTGTGAAGTCACTGCTGAGATTGTAATTTAATGCACATGGAGCCATCTTTAGAGTAAAAATACTTGATCAAGTACAACCTTAGGTTCATTAAACCTTGAATTCCTGGTATCTGCCGAGGTTTGGTTGTTTTCATAGTGTGTTGGTAGACTTGTATAAAGCACTGGTTTTTATTAAAGCAGTGTTTTCACCCCCAGCCCTTTTTAGCATTTTGGGCCAGGTAATTCTGTTGTGGAGGCTGTCTTATGCATTATAGGCTGTTTAGCAACATCCCTGGCCTCTGCCCACTGGATGCCAACAGCACCGCCCAAAAATGTCTACAGACATTGCCAGATGTCCCTGGGGCAGCAGCGCTGCTGGTTAAGAACCACTGCACTAAAGTAATCTTTGGCAAGTATGAACTATATATGATTCCCGGTGCTGGTCTTTGCTAAAGAGAGTTAACTGGGTGCAGCCACTCTGTCAGACATGTGTGCAAACATTAATATAAAATTAATCTTTAGGTGTCACATTACAGTTTTTAAAGTGCTTTAATATATACGATCTCATTTTAAACTGAAGCAATGTGAAATGGACATTAATTATCACATAGGAATCTGGGGAAGTGGGAGCGTCTAGAAACTAGAAGATACAGTGCACAAAGGAAATGTTTTAATCTTTATTATAACTGCCACTTAAACTCTTTAGTACCTCAGGCATCTCCTACTCTTCCTCATTTGCCGGGTGCTTCTGAAAACAGGTCATCATCAGGGAGGCTACTGCCATTGATTCAGTAGGAACTCCTGCTTCTGGGTCCTTCTACAGTCACACTGGCTTTTTTCTCTTTAAATCGAAACCTCCTAATGTTTTGCCCTGTGGCCAGAGGTGCTGATGAGAGAGATGACAGAGAGGGAGGCACAGTGACGGACTGAGGAGTGTGCTCACAAAGAGTACACCAAGGATTTTATTATAAACATAACATTTTGTTCCATGTTGAGTCCAATCCCAGGAGGTTCTTTGTAATGGTGTTTTTTTTTTCTATCTGTATTGATAGGAATTGATGTAATTATAAAATCTGAGACCTTGATGTCTCCTTTTGTTTTAAATTAGGCTGTTACATCTGCCTTTATCCCTGACCGCCTTGAAGCTGAAGGCTTTGTGGTTGTCTGACAACCAGTCCCAGCCCTTGCTCACGTTCCAGACGGACACAGACCATACCACAGGAGAGAAGATTTTGACCTGTGTCTTGCTTCCTCAGCTGCCTTCTGAACCTACTTGCCAAGGTGAAATTAAGAACAATACTCACACGGCTACGAGAATTAGTAGGAGCTAATACCTGTCCATAAGACCTCTAATTTGTCTAATATGCCCCTAGAGCCAGCCCAGGTGTTACCGTGGGTGTCCTCTGGGAAGGTTCGTTCCCCTGCACCTTCATAGAAAAAGTACCCCTCACACCTGCTTCGCGTATCTGAAATTTCTTAAACAGCCTTTTGGGTTTGAATTATTGCTAAGGCTGAAAATACAAATAATCTTAAAAAAGTTGAAAGAGTCCCTTAAAATCCAAACTGGTGGTTTAGAGGATTAGTATTGAACATCACTGACAAACGGGGTTTTTTTGTTTTGTTTTATTTTGTTTTAAGATTTATTTATTTATTTTAGAGAGCTAGAGCACGAGTGGTAGGGGCAAAGGGAGAGGGAGAGAGATCTCAAGCCGACTCCACACTGAGCGCGGAGCCCGACCAGGACTTGATCTCACTACCCTGAAATCATGACCTGAGCTGAAATCAAGAGTCAGTGTTTAACCAACTGAGCCACCCAGGCACCCCCACTGACAAATAGTTTTTAAGCCAATCCGTTATTTTAAGTCATTGTACCTTTGTTTTGTAAATTATATGTGGTTTTAAAAAAAATATTCACATTAACATCAAATGCTGATGTAAATCTTTTGCTGAGAACTAGCGTGCTCTGGGAGAACAGGAGTCCCCTAGGTGGAACGGCCCCAAAGCTATCTTGACAATCCCAGCCTTGTTAGAGGAGCTTTTAAGACCCCAAGGGGAAAACAGCAGAATGTGTTTCGGTACTAGTGTCCAACATGTGCAGCCACATCAGTGTCATGAGAAAGGTTTTTTGTTTTTTGTCTTTTGTTTTTAAGTAGGCTCCATGCTCAACGTGGAGCCCAACATAGGGCTTGAACTCACAACCCTGAGATCAAGACCTGAGCTAAGATCAAGAGTCAGATGCTTAACCAACTGAGCCACCCAGGCACCCCTCATGAGAAAGTTCTTAAAGTTAGTATATAGAAAAGAATTGTGAAAAAGGATTCTGTAAATTGTAGTATTTTTTGAAATACTACATAGCAGTTACCAGTCACACAAACCCAAGTTCCCAGTTGATGTGGTCTTTGTTATGACAGAGAACCTGCCTCGCTGTGGGGCACTGGAGAGCTTGGTGAATGATGTCCCGGATGAGGCCTGGAATGAGCGTGCGGTGAACAGAGTCAGTGCAATCCGATTTTTGGAAGATGAGAGAGATGAAGAAGACAACGAAACGGTATGGAAATGGAGATTGTTGGCTTCCCTGAAAAATCAAAATTTAAAAGCCTTCCAAGATCAACAGTGGCACCTAATAAGGATTTCTTTTAATTTCAAATTGTCTGTTCTCTGCTTTGCCTTCAGCATATACAAAATTAGGTATTTCCAGGTACTGATTCACCAAATGTATATAAAGCAAATGGAACTTTTGGGGTTTTTTCTTGAATAGTTGATACTCTTGTTCTTTATTTGTGATAGCATCTCTTCATGCCTCTAATAAACTGATTGGGAATTTGTTCTGTTTTTGTTGTTGGTGGTGAATGAAGTCTCTTCCCCACCACCATTTAGGGGTGTAGCGTGATAACTCCATTCACACTTCACAGCGTAACTTGGCTTGCCTTCTGTGGAGCTGTGCTTCTCTCTCTCCTTGATGTAATCATTCTTCTCTTCACCCTCCAGCAGAGCTGCTTGTGATCTTAGTTGGGTTAATTTACAAGTTTTCATCCCAAAATCAAAATAGATTTGAAAGTACTACTTAGCGTTACTCTGTCCACGCTTTAAAAATGTCTCTGGGTCAACTGACGTCTCCAGCAGTCTGTGGCAACTCTTGAACTAGTACTAGAAGTTGGCTTTGGCTTCTTGAACTCCTTGTGCTGAGATGTTCATAAGCAGAGTTTAGAGGGAGTACCTGCAGCCCTCAAAGCAAAGGATGGCTTTTAAATAATTGTCTGTGGTCTTTGTTATTCCAGCTGTCGCCAAATGGGATTTTATCTGTTTACAGTAGTGGAGTGCAGAATAGGAATTAGGCAAGACAAAGAGACTTCAGCAGAAAGGAGTCATTGGTGCTTACCTGATGGCTTGCTGGAAGGGGAGGATTTCACCCATTCCTTCACTGCCTCAGTAGTGCCCTTGCGGTGTTGTGTTCCCCTACTTTAGGCTGCTCCTCCTGAAACTCCCGGACAGGCCATTTACAAGACGGAAATACTATTTTATGAGCCAGAGAGCATGTGACATGTCAAATACTACAATTTTTTAAAGATTGTTCCTTCCCTGACACTTCACTCCCAACACTATGGCCTTTATTAGAAGAATGTGAACTCTCTTTCGTAGGTAATATGAGTAACACAGCAGCAAAGTAAGAAAAGAAGCCCTTCTCTCTCGCTTCCCTTTTCCTTCCACTCCCATGCCTCCAGGGTTGAAGGAAGCCAGAACCACTTCAGATAGTACTAGACCATTGCAGTGATTTTAAGTTAGAATTTGTTTACCCCTTTATCTTTTTCTTTCTTCACACCCCACACTAACATCTTAAAAATCTTTGTTTCCTTGTCCTTCGTGGAACTTCATTTTTATCCTACACTAATCTTACATTTTACAAAGTATTCGTTTATTCTGAAAGTAATCCTTCTACGTGGAGTAGATAAGTTTCATGCGACACTTTCATCTTCCATGAACTGCTAGTAGGCAGCTGCTAGCGCTCAGGGCTCCAAAGGAGGCGCTTCCGCCCCCTCCTAGCTCCTGCGCCCTGCGAAGGGAAGCTTTGTCCCCGAGGGCCCCCACCTTGAAGCTGCGTGTTTGAAAGAGTCACGGCATGAAACCCACACACTCACTCCCCTGCTTGTTTTCAGAGAACACTTCTGCGGCGAGCCACTCCACACCCAGGGGAGCTAAAGAACATGAAAAAGACAGTGGAGAATTTACGGAATGACATGAATGCTGCTAAAGGACTGGATTCAAACAAAAACGAGGTCAATCACGCCATTGACCGAGTGACCACTTCTGTATAGAACTGCACCTTCGAGTTTTACCTCCCGTGTCTTCCCCTGCTGTTGAGATCCTGTCTCCTCCCTGAGGAGCCTCGCGCAGTCCTGGGGCTTCCCCGGAACGTGGGCACGTGCGCGTCACCGCCGGGGAACATGGGCACGTGGGCGCGTGCGCGTCACCGCCCGGGAACGTGGGTGTGGGCGCGTGCGCGTCACCGCCCAGGCCGCGCGCTGGGCTGCTGCTCTCCCCATGGAAGTGCCTTACTCGGGCTCCTCAGCCAGCCAGGGCACCAGTGCGCCCCCGGTGTGCCGCCTTTCCCCTGACTTCCAGTCATTTGTCATAAGTAGAATACACTACTGTAAACATCTGACCTTTGTTTCTGTCATATGTTGGGGTGAGGGAGCGCAGGAAGGGGAATTTTGTTGATCCTCCTCCCTCCCGTAGAGTGCTGGGACATTTTGAGCCCAAGTTCTCTTGGACCTACTGATGATGAGAGAGAGTTTTATGTACGGGGCATAATTGATCCTTTTTTAAAAAACTTTTTGGCAGCTCAGATGGTGTAAATTTAAAAATTTTGTATAGGTATTTCGTAACAAAAAAATGTGTATTTCTTTTTTGTTATTTTGTTTTGGAAACGGTACATATTTTAGTATTTGTGCAGGAAAAAAAAAAAAAAGCAACAGCCCTAAACTATTTGTTTTCACTTGTACCATCCACTTGTGCCTTACTGTATCCTGAATCATGTCAAACCAGTTGTACGCAGTGGCATCCTTGAGCAGTGAGATGAGACTGGGAATGTGGTACTTTTAAAGCAGTGTTGGATTTTAATCAGTAATCTACCTGGTGGATTTGTTTTTAACCAAAAAAAAGAGTTACCACCAATTAGTAAATTTTATCAGTTGATTTTTTTTTAAAAGATGAACCAAAGGATTAGATTGCTAATATTTCATGTCTTACACTTTAACTTTTTATGAATGAGTCTCTTACAATGAGTGCAGTGTCTGATTGCACCTATTTGGAAAGTATATGCCATTTGTAAAATAAAATAGAGCAGAAAAGCACAAAAGGAGAAAACCGGTTCAGAAATTCAGAGGATAAATGAATTATGTACTGCAAAAGGAAGTATGATTTTAATGGAAGAAAGCTTTAAAGTTTTATATTGAGATATAAAACCACAATAAAGCAAATTAACCATATTAGAAATGTTGTTGTCTTTGTAAGTGCAATTTAATTTGTAAATAGAGTTTGAATCAAAGTATAACAAATCCTTGCTTCAAGTTTTACTTTTAAATCTGCTAATTTAAGGGGCATGGTGTATTTTGGTGTGTTTCTGTTGATTTCTTTCCCTTTTTTTTTTTTTTGGTATAATGTCGTAAAAGAGAAATGAAGAGTGGCAGTCACTATGTGGTATCTAGGAAAATCACAGTATTGTTGGTTTTTTGTTTTCTCTCCATGAAATAAAATCACCCTGGAATTAACCATACAACTTTTTAAAATTAATTATCAGCTGGTATGTTCAGATGGTGGCGAGTAGCTGACTGCTTTGACAGTGAGCTTCCATCCATTAAATATCTAAACTACTGGTCAGTTTTGAGTTAATTACTTGCCGTTTTGCCACACAGCACAGACCCCAGATGTGCCTTCCTCTTTAGCTAATAACTTTGGATCGTGGCTGTCTGGCCAATCGGAACCTGTAGAAACCTGCTTTCAACCAACTAAATACACCTTGTATTACCGCTATGCCTTTACTTACTCGGTTCACTTTGCTTTTTCAGTTGTTTGTATTTATGTATGTATTTTAAAATATGTTTATTGAGGTGGAAGTCCCATGGCATGTAAGGGGGTTTTGGCTAGTCAGTTTTATCCCTTGCTCCCCAATCTGTGAGTACCCTTTCGGTTTTTCTCCATTTTAGGATTTTGGCATACTCTGCTTTAGGCCTTTGTGGATGATACCACTAACTCATGGACTGATAGATAAGCAAATTGGTTTTATTTAGGGAGAGTAATTTTGATGCTATAGAACAGACAGAACTCAAATGGTGTTTTTTGTTTGTATGTTTCCATACAAAGCCCACCCTTTACCATTAAAGCTTATCATGGCTTTGGGGGATGTGCTGGACAGAATAGAGGGTGTGCTTCAACTTTTCTAGGAAATTTTATGTAGGTAATTATCTGTTTTCTTTGGCTTACCTTCTTTACTATGCATTCGCCTGTTTTGTTTGCTTGTTGTTTTGTTTTTAGTTTTTGGTATTTCATTTCTCCCTTACTTGTGAGAGGAAAAGTTACTTTCATTTACTTGTTTGTCCTGGGTGACACTGCTGTGCCCTTTACCTTTAAGGTGCCTGGACCAGGCTTTAGACCTCACGATGGAAACAACACCAACCAAAGAGACCCAACTCAAGAACATGCCAGCCTTTTCCAGTGAAGCCTCTCTTGTCATTAGAAGGAAAACATAATTATGTGAAAGGATACCTGTCCCTTGTGAGGCTAGTGCCAAAATTTCCTGACCTTTTCCTAGCAGAGCACTGGCGGCCCCCACCCCACAGTCTGGCCTTTCCTTCAGGAAAGGGAGGAGTTCAGTGTAGGGCCTGCCTGTTTGTCTTGTGGGAGTGACAGGTAAAAGCAGGAAAGATTATTATGACCTGTTCACCCACTTTTTTTGTAGCCCCTTATTTCCTGTTTTTAGCAAGGAAATTATGCCTAAGTGGATAAAATAGTAAAAAAAAGAAAGAAAATTAGAGGGATTGAAATAATGAAAGTCATTGATAGAAAAGAGGTACAGGTAAGAAAACAAACTAAAACTATTTGCCCAAATGTTGTGTTTTTTGTTTTGTTTTGTTTTTCCTCTGGCAAGTTTGGAGGCGTGGCCTTGACCCACTCAATCTTTCCATCTACACACTTCTCAGGTAGCTGTCGCAGGTAAGGAAGCGCAGGCAGAGATGCCAGGTGCAGCCTTCCGCAGCAGCCCCGCCGCCTCTTGGGAAACCTACCACGCCCGAGAAGACACGCTTCATGGGTGGGGTGGAGGCTGCGAGAAATTCTGCCTTCGTCTGAAAGTTACTCGGAACAGCCCGGTCTCACCGTGTAAAAGTGACCGACACCCGTGCCGCGGGCGCGCGGGCGGCGGCGTGACAAGACTGTGCCAACACTGGGGACGGACGGCCGTGGAGCTGCTTATTCGTAGAAGGCCGTCCGGGTTATTGTAGCTCAGGGACGTCATGGAGAGTTGAAATCTCACTCCACCAATTCCTGTCGACTCACCCAAATTTCTAAAGAGCCAATTCAAAAACTACAAGAAAACACGACAAAAAACAAAAAACAACAAAAAACCCCACTTCTTATTACAGATAGTCAAAGACATACAAAAGTAGAATTATATAATGAACCCCCATATACCTATCACTCAGTTTCAACAGCTACCAACCCAAGACCAACGCTAAGCTGTTTTAAAGGAACTGAATTATGTTTTAAAATACATCCATAAGGGGCATCTGGGTGGCTCAGTTGGTTAAGCGCCTGCCTTAGGCTTAGGTGATGATGCTGGGTTCTTGGGATCGAGCCCCGCATCGGGCTTCCTGCTCCGTGGGGAGTCTGCTTCTCCCTCTCGCTCTGCCGCTCCCCCTCCTTGTGCTCTCTTGCTCTCTCTCAAACAAAATCTTTAAAAATAAAAAATAAAAATACATCCATAAGAAGACTGCACAGTGAAATAATTTAAAAACTAAGGGCACAGGCCCTTTAAAGGAGCACTTGGAAGTACAAGGTTTTGAGAGCATAGCCCAGCACTGGCATCATATAGATAGGGGTTTGAATTCTGGCCCCACCACGTGGCTTTGGAAGAGCTACTTAATGTTGCTGGGCCTCAGATCCTTCATCTCTAAAATGGGGCAGGAAGATCTCTGAGAAGCTTCGAGTGAAGATTAAGTGGGAGACCTTAAACATCGGCTCTCAGGAAGTGGTGGCTGCTGTTATCACAGGTCTCGCTGTCCTCCAGCGGGGTTATTAGCAGCTCTGCAGTCCCTACCACGGAACCAGAAGTATGTGATAGGAGCGCAGCGTGCCTCAGAAATGAGGACACCCACCCCGCTGGTTCTCTGGCAGAGAAAACTCTCTCACCGGTGGTGTTGCATAGAGACCCTTGAGTTACATAACGGGGGAGGGAAATTGTAAATTGTCATGTCGGCTGGCTTAGCGCTGAGGTTAGCCATGGTCCCACAGCAGCCCCCTCATTGCAACTGGACTCACTAGCTCGCCATCCTCAAGATGAAGCTAGTTCCTACAAGAAGGCATTAAACATCTGACGGAGAAAAGGGTCTCTGTGATTCCACACAATGTCCTCGGGTGTCTAAGGTCCGGGTCTCCTGTGCTCATTTACTGTCCTACGTCTACTTTATTTCACTTTGATTTTCATTACTTCCTCCTTTTCTGTCTCCTTTCTCTCAAAGGGAGACCTCTGAGGCTTTTATGTATCAGGAGGGGGCGGGTGGATTAAGAAACAGGTCATCCATGGAGAAAAAGCTGGGAACAATAAATAAATGCAGCGTGGTTTGGGGAGTGTAGACGACACTCCCACTTTGCTGGAGCTTTTTCTTTTGAAAAGCAGACAGCTGGCGGGAAAGGGAGACTGACCAGAAGAACCCGATCGGGTTACTTCTGTTCAGCAGGTTGTGTGGAAGGTCGGAGAAGAATTCTTGTGCCTCACAGTCCGCCAGAAGGACAGTGTGATTTTAAACTGCGAGAGTGGGCAGGCGGAGTGACAGGGTTGTGACCGGGTACGAATCTGATGGGACCAATCCTCCAAGGACCTTTTGAGGCATCAACATTTAATTTCTAAAACCAATAATGAGCTGTCTCTTCGGGGGGAGCGACATGGTCGTGACAGGGGCCCTGCTTACTGGGCACTCACTATGTGCCACACACCAAACTAACTGAACACAGTCTGTTTTTCAGAACAACCCCCTGAGGTAAGTGGTGGCATTCTCATTTCACAAAGGAGAGAATTAACATTCAGATAGTTTTAATAACTTTTCCATGACCAAATAGCACACGACAAAGTTGGAATTAAAATCCGCATCTCTGTTGCCTGGAGTCCAGGGTCTCGATTATTGCTTTATTTTGCTGTGACCCCCTCAGTCAAAATACCGTGAACCTGTATTTATATTTAAAGTTGTATTTATCATTGTGGTGACGGTTCTGTTTTAGTTTGAGATTATTTAAACCTGGATTATGGACAAAGCCTGGCACAGAACCGAGTGAAATTTAGCCAGCATTTACGTAGACTCAGGCCTTCGTTTGTGTCTAGTTGTGGTAGCCAAAGCTGTCACTTTGCACCCTATAACCCTCCCACTACCCTGTCCCTCTGTCCCCCCCGCCCACTCCGTATTATGTTGTTCCTTGGTGAGTGCCATGAAAATGTTCATGGGATCTTTGTTCGACCGCCTCAAACTGTGCAAATCCCAAGAGACGCGAGATAAATTATTTGGTCAGTAGGAGGCCAGAAAAAAAAAAATTGGTATGTTTTTTAACATTGACTGAAGTGACAGTTTGGTAACCAGCTCTCCGAGAGAGTTTGAACACGTTCCACAAATTGGCAGTTAGCTCTAGAGTGAGCTAATTAGTTAGGAATGATTTTTATCCTCACTACCTTTAATAGCCTATCCTTGGAGAGAAGACAGATAATGAACACTCGGAAATCAATAGTGCTGCAACTTGACCTTAATGCCATTTGGGGGAAATAAGAGGGGTGACTCATGATTTATTATTCCAGATCCTCCTTTTAAAAAGCATTGTTGTGAAAGATTTGACAGATCATGATCGCTCCCATTTAGGAACTATCATTTAATCCAAGAGGCAGAAAACAGAAAGAATGGAAAACTTGCGTGACCCCGCAGTGTTTCGTTTTACTTGAAACCGGCTCTACCACCCTGGTTGTAGAAAGAGAAGACCTTCCGGTTCTACACGGCGGGAAAGCCCGCTTGCACCGGGGCGCAGTGGAGTGACACCCTAAACCCAATGCCACGTAAACAGAATCCGCAAATGCTTCTCTTGAGGTGCTTTTTCCACGTCAGTCGTCAGCGAGGTCCTAACTGCTTCTGCGAAGTTGCCCAACAACCCCATGGGGAAGCACTGGCTGAGCAAGTAAAGGAAGTGGGCTCTCCCGGGGCCGGTCGGTTCCTGTCTGGACCCCGAGCGTCCTGTGTTCATGTCCACACACCTGACTGCGGCTTCCCGCCCTTCCTTGGCTGGAGGTGTGAATGCTTGTTTGTTTAAACCTTCGTCAGTACTGCTTGGAAAAACTAAACAACACACTTACTTGTCTGGGCATTGAATGTTCTTCCTGAATTTTTGTCCTGCCCATTGGCCCGGAGGCATAATGGGTGGGGCGGGTTTCGGCGTTGGTTTGGGAAGTTTCGAGAACCAGGCTATGGGTTGGGTCTGTCAGGTTGGAGTTGCTCTTGGTTTTAATCATTCTGGAACGTCTGAGGGTCAGGGAGCATTGCCATAGATGGCTCTGGGAGTTGTCCTGTTCTGGCTGTGCCTCTTTCTCCCAGGAGGGCAGATGCCCCTGGGGAGGCACTTCACACGGCCCTGACAGATGCCGTGTCCTCCATCCATCTTGTGTTCTCACCTGGACACCTGGAAGGTGTGCCGTGTAAAAACATCACCAGTGTGATGACACCTGCCTGATGTCGACTCCCTCCACATTAGTGACAGCCGGTCTTCATTCTCCTCCCCTCCCCCCCCAACCCCGGGCTGACGTCAGCCAGCAGCCAGAGGTGGGGCGCCCCAGGACTGGGTCGAAGCTGCTCTTTGGAAGCCCACAGTTTGTCACCAGTGGTAACTTGGCCCTGGGCCCCTTACCTAGCTTGTTCCCCATCTCCGGTGTAGCGAGGCCGTGTAGCACATAGGTTGTTAGAAGAAACGATATCCACAAAATAAGGTGAAGTTCTTGTATGTATCTTCCCTTTTATTCACAGCAATGTGTGGTAGGAGTGCTCTTTAAAGAGCTGGACCTCAAGTGGCCGGAAAAATCAGCGCCCTGGCTGCCTGCCTCCTCCCCTCGTGCCTTAGTATTTTGTTCAGGGCTGCTCAGGGTGCCCAAGCCTATTCTTGCTCACTGTCCTCTAGCCTGGCACCTACTGCGGTATCCCCTCTTTCTCGGAGGCCGTATGTGCACCGTGGTTTCAAACCTTAGCATGTGTCGGAGCCCCGTGGGGGCCATGTTAAAGCAGATGGCCAGGTCCTGCCCCCCCCCCACGCCGGACATCTCTGATTCGGTAGGTCTGGGTTGGGACAAAAGAGTTTGCATTTCGCATAAGCTCCAAGGTGCTGCTGTTGCTGGTTCAGGGACTCTACAGAGAACCACTGCCCTAGGGTATGGGAAGGAGCAGAAGCCTTTAGTGGGCAGGGCTGGATTTCCATCTAATGATGCCACGGAGCTTTGTGACCTTGAAAAATTGTTTTCATTTTCCCAAGTCTCAATTTATCTCTACAATGGGGATAATAGCTACTTCAAGATGTGTTAGGGAATCAGATGACAAAAACAGCCCAGAGTAGGCTTTCAGGAATTTCCAGCTCTTTTTGCTGTCCTGAAATGTGCACACCGTTGTTCCCTATGGAGACAGAAGAGCACTTTGGCCCCTTTAGTGGAATTCTGAACGTTAAGGATCCTCTTGTTAACATATACAAGCTACTGGGAGTAGAGGAAATGCCCACAGAAGTAGAAACTATGCTTACCTGTGGGTGAGTGCCCCAGGGGAAGCCTGGAAATGCTGATGGTCAGGCAAGATTAGAAATTATTTACACTTCCCGACTTGCCTGATGGAGGAACCATGCCTTACTCATTTGTGTTTGTGCCTGACACGGCAGCCAAAAATCCCCACCCCACAATCTGCTGATACATGTGGGCTATCTATTAGAAGAAATCTCCCAATCGTGACATCTCTGAAATTGCAGGATCCCAGACCTCACTTGTGTACTTATTGCAGTGCTACAATCACTGTAGTGTCCTTAGGACATGGAAATCAAATTGCTTTATTGCAATTGTTCCAGGTTTTTATTACTCTCGGCAAATCCATTATCCTTCTCCTTGTCATGTCAAGGATGATCCTCAAAATGGGTAACTGGTATGGAAATATACAAATCAATACCTCAAGTTTAAGTGACATCGATTGTCCTCGACAAAAGCAAAATTATCTATACCAGAAAACTACTTTCCTAAAGATCTAAATGGTAGTGCCAATCATTAGCACGTAATTTTCAAATAAGTTGTGTATTTTTAAGCCTTGTTTAATGTATGATCACTACCTAAATGATAGCCTTCTCTGAGCCATGATTTTGTTAAGGAACAATATCGAACTGTTTTGATAATATTTCTATTAAAATATTCAAGTGCAGAGGTTCTTAAGCCATGGCTCACTGCCTGTTTTTATAAACAAAATTTTGTTGGCACATGACCATGCTCATTTCTCTATGGGCAAAGACCGAATGGCCCTCAAAGCTGAAAATACTAAGTATTTGGCCCCTCACAAAACAGTTTACAGAGGAGTTTCTGCTTCTCGTCAGTGGGTCCCACGTGGTACCTTTTGCCGCTAGAGGGCGCTAGATGTACCACCGGCTTATCACAGCCAAGGCCTGCCTGCCTGGACGCCCTGGCTTCCGCCATGGGCTGAACCCAGAGAGCCTGTACCTTGGTCCCTGCCGCCACCAGTATAACCTGTCCCACCTCTTGCTCTGCCAACACTGAGATGCTGTGCAACTCATGCGTGGGCACACCTCTTCTCGACTGCTCAGAGGCCAAAGTACACCCTCGGCATCCATCCTGGGCCCCATTACAATTCTAGGCTTGGCTGAGCAACGTCACTCCATGACTGGTAGTCTCCATAGCTGAAATTCTTTAGCATCTTGTAGGAAGAGCTACAATATTATAAAAGTTATTAAGATAGCATATTTATTTTTATCTTTTTAAAGTTTACTTTTGTATTAGAGAGTGGGGGGTCGAGGTAGAGGGAGAGGGAGAATCCCAAGCAAGCTTCATGCCCAGCATGGAGCCCAACGTGGAGCTTGGTCTCATGACCCTGAGATCATGACCTGAGCTGAAACCAAGAGTCAGACACTCAATTGACTGAGCCACCCGGTGCTCCATGAGATAGCACATTGAGCTACTGACTGAATGTCAGCTTTATTTTATGGAGAAAATTCAGGATTTCACATGTGAACTGCCACAGTTTCCATTTCCTACTACTGTGCACTCACATGTCATCTACGTTAGACTGTCTGCTTCCCCCAGACCATAACTCGCCCTTGCAGCTCTTCTCCTGACCCTGACCCTTTCTCTCTTAGAGCTTGCTCCATCAGTGATCCACTTGGCCCCATATCTTCAGCCACTTCTATAGATTTGTTAAGTCCTATCCTTAATAAGCAATACACCTTGATCTTCAGCCCCCTCTATAGCTGCTCAGTTCCTCCTTTCTTTGCCAAGGTTTTTGACAAGGAGACCTATTCTTGTTCTCTCCCCTTCTAAATCCCTACACACCTCTCCACCCGGTACTGTGGGCACTCCTCCAATGCACCGTGGAAACGACTCTGACCAGGTCGCCTGGCCTCCGTGTTGCCATATCTGATGGACATTTTCCCCCCAGCTTTATTGAGATATAATTGACATATAACATAGTATAAGTTTAAGGTGTACAAAGTGTTGATTTAATACATTTATATATTGTGAAATCATTACCACTGTAGCATGAGCTCACATCCCATGGACATTTTGATTCAGCTCTTGCCTTTCTAGACCTGTCTACTGCATTTGGGTCTGTGGACAGCTCCTCCCCCTTGGAACTCCTACCTCAGTGCCTTTCCAACTTCTTTGACTGCAACTCAATTTGAGAAAGAACTTTTTACATAGCAACCCGGTAAACATGAACAGATACATAGCTGAAACTTAAGTTTCCTAACAGAGTGCACAAGAAACTCTTATATTTCCAATTTCATTCTTTTTCTGTGCTAGTTACAACCAAGTAAATTGATTTCATGGCTCACTAATGGCTTGAATCCTTGTGCTTTTGATTTCCCTGACACTCTCCCCTGCTTCTCCTTGTACATCTCTTACTACTCTCTTTGGTCCCCAGAATTTTTGATATTCCCCAATGTTCTGCCTTCAACTTTCTGTTTTCTCCAGGGGATCCCATCCTTCCTCTTCATGCTGCAGACTCCAAAATCTGTCTCCATTCTGGAACCTCAACATGCGCTCCTACAGAAAATGATTTCGGCCCCAGGGTCAATTCCTAGTGACCTGTGCTGGGTCGGCGTCGGGGGAGACCAGTCATCAGGTTGAAACTCAGGTACCTGCAGTGGATTTAGGACAAAGCTGCGAGCAAAACCAAAGTCAAAAGCCAGGTGGGGTTTCTGCAAGGATCGAAGACAGAACCAGTCTTCTGCACTGTAAAGTTCCTGTGTGTTCTTTCCAGTGTTCTCTCTCTGTACTCTATTGTTAGAAGTGAGTCACTAGACTCAGCCCACACGCAGGGGAAATCATCCGGCTTTATCATCAATATGAGAGGAAGAGATAGTAGCTCTCCTTTGCCGGGTGACTGCTGTTATGTGTCAGGCGCTGTCTAGGCTGCAGTACACTCACGAGTCCCATTCAGTTTTAATTCTACAACACTATGAGCTTGGTGGTGTTATCCATATTCGAATGATGAGGAAATTGAGGTACCAGTCAGATAATTTACATGCTCATGGTGGCAGCTCTCGTGCTTGAACCAGGCTGGTTTAATTCTTTCAATGGTCACTTCCAAAGGCAATCTCAGCCCCAGCATTTGCAAAACTCTTCAGGTCAAATGCCAAATGGGGCAGCGTTGTGGACAGACTGAGACACAGAAGTACAAGCTGCTTCTGTCCTCTGTAGCCTCCCGATTGGTTCCCCCAAGTTAGGCTCCGCTGGCCCAATTAGCCGTGGCAGGGATGACAGAGGGAGAAGTCGAATAGAATGAAAATGGCAGAGGGGAAATGAAGCCTCTGGGAAAACTCTTACAGGTTGAATAGCATCTATGGTATAGTCAACTGGTACAAAGTTGTGTTGGGGGAGAGTGGGAGGAAGGGAGGGCAAAGTGAGAAGAAGAGAGCATTTGTGAGCGCTGACTGGGTGAGCAAGGCGTGGAGACCAGAGGAGACTGGGTTTGGAAGTAGGGCATGTAGGGAGGTAAAGAGGATGATTACAAAGGAAGAGGAAGGAAATCTGCATAACTGACAGGACTTTATGGAAAGTAACTTTTGAAGTGGATACAGTGCTTCATAGGACCTAGTGTGCTTCTGGAAGAAAGATAATCTGCCATGGTGTAGTAATCACATGTGGGTTTTCCCTTCCCTATTAAAGATTCAGGGGAAAAGCCTCACCCAAACTGGGGCATTTTCAGTGGAGAGCTCTATTTCTCCTGCCACTTGACAACCTGTTGGACCAGGTTTCTCTATTACATTTACATGTTGTGTCAAGTTAATCACTGGAGACCTTTGCCTGCTTCTCAGGTAGCCAGCATGTTAGGCAGAACAGAGTTGGTCTAAGAAAGTGAGGATTTTCCAGAACTGTGGCTGAGATCAACTCGCCTGTTAACTTTCTAGACTCTCAGCTCAGCCCTTCTTCTGAAAACTGGACGTTATAGGCACTGTTTCTATTCTTGTGGCTGCTTGTTACTCTGCCTTCTGCTGTGTGAAATCTTGTCTCTACAGTCTTTGAATGGCAAATAGGAAAATTGTAGTTTCCTTATTTCTACATGAAGTTGTACTAAAAATCACTTTTATTCTCATGTTTGTTTTACTACTGTGAGTCCCCTGGAAATTGACTCTGAGCTGGAGATGTGCTTGCAGGAGGTTTACTGGGGAATGTTCTCAGCAGCAACACTGTTAAGGGAGCAAGGGAGGCAGGATGGGGCCTTGGGAGAAGCTGAGCATGAATGAAGTTGCAACAGAGGGCTCAGCCCATCCAACTGAATGTTTGGGAGCCCAAAGGAAGCAAGAAATAGAGTTCTGTACCCCACAACCAGTAAGTAGGTGCAGCTGCCTCTGGAAAGGATGCCTAAGCTTGGACAAGGCAGCTCCCTTCCATGTAAATCCTCCTGGAGATGGGGGATGGGACTCAGGGGTGAGCAATCAGCAGACACTCAACAGCTGGACAGTGTGAAGGGGCATCTGTCTTGCACATTGCAGCACCCACGACAGATGTGCTGTCTGCCTCAATGGTCTGAGTATTTTATGAGTATTTGTACAATATTCAATAATTTCTCTTGTGGGACTAATTTTTTTGAACTCACTTTTTATTAGTATTTATTGTATCTTATGGGGAGAGATTTGAATCGTTGACTTATTAAGTACCATCCTGACTCCAAATGCCCTAAATTGTCTTCTGAGTCTGAAGTACATAGTTTATATAGTTCCCTCTTTCTGATTGTTATATACTCTAATTTCTACTCCAGTGAAAGCCTTCCCTATCTTCCACCTCTTAAATCAGGACTAAACCACTGGTGATACATTTTGTTATTAATGGTTTAGTCAATCAAAGGGCTGGAGAGGTTGGGTTCTTTTACTTTTTCTTCAAGAATATTTTAAAAAGTAAATTTACAAAATGGCAAATTGTTGTACCATCTCATATTTCCTTGATTTCCTGCAGTCTCTGTTTCTCCATCATTGACTTAAAAAATACAAAGTCAGTGTATACATTCAGCATTCAGCTAGAGATACACCAGGAGAAATACAGCAGTGAGTGTTTTTCCTCTGCTAAAAGGTTTTAAAAGGCATGGCCCCTATTATTTTCATCAAATATATATGGTTACATTTTGTGTGCATTTCGAACAATACCATATGAAATTAAGCCTCATTTTCTGCACACAAAAAAGGGGAACAATTCTAATCACCTCCTAGCCCTATCTGAAAAAGCTTGCTAGCAGAGTAAATTGTAGACTAAATTTGTGCTATTTCCATTTCATGGCAAAAGTTCTCTTGTGAGCAGNAAGAAGCGGGCTCACAGCAGAGGAGCCTGATGTGGGGCTCGATCCCACAACGCCGGGATCACGCCCTGAGCCGAAGGCAAATGCTTAACCGCTGTGCCACCCAGGCGCCCCTAAGCCTCATTTTCTGCACACAAAAAAGGGGAACAATTCTAATCACCTCCTAGCCCTATCTGAAAAAGCTTGCTAGCAGAGTAAATTGTAGACTAAATTTGTGCTATTTCCATTTCATGGCAAAAGTTCTCTTGTGAGCAGAAATAGCTGCTCTCCTCAGCACGGTCATGTGAACCACACTTGCTTATGAGCATCAGTGCTTCTCAAGGACTTTCCCTGTAAGAAAAGTTTAGCACGTTTTTTTAAACATCCTATAACAACGTTTTGGAAGCATTTATTACAAGCTGGTGCCAGCGCTGGGCGATGTGCCTCTGAATCAAAACTCAGAACAGAAGATATAATAAGACATTGGGAAGAAGGCCAACAACCACCGCTGTAATTGAAAAGAAAATTCTCTGCAAAATATTAGCACGGATGCTTAGAAAATAGAAGGCAGCAGTAAAACAGGTCTACTTTGAAAGTAGCAAAAAAAAAACAAAACAAAACCAAACAAACAAAAAACAAACAAACAAACAAAAACCCANCAAAAAAAAACCCCCAAAAACCTTTATTACCAGAAAGGATAATGGAAAAATGTTGGAGACATGGCTGAAATACGAATCCCACCCTAAGGAGGCCCTGAGTTTACAATGCTTGTATGTGTACACTCTCTGGGAACACATCTCCCTAATTTAAATTTATTTCTATGGAAAAACTAAACAAATTATGTGAGTTTTGAAGTGTGTGAATCGTTGGGAATACATCTCTCACAGTTAATCAACAGTCTATTTTAAAGGGTTTGATTTTGTTTTGTTTTATTTTATTTTGATCTTTTTTCTTTCTCTCTCCCTTTTTTCTTTTCTTTTCTTTCTTTCTTTTTTTATTTTTTTGTGCTAAATTCCGTGACGTATAACTGACTTCAGGCTATTCGTAAGGGGAGACGAAGCAGTACATGAAGGAGAGGCTACAGAAGCAAGGAAGAAGGATGGGGGTGTGGAGGGAGACGTGTGAAGGAAAGGACGGAAGAACTCGAGAGGGTCTCAGTGGTAAGGAGATGTCTGGTTACAAGAGGGGGAGAAATAGTGGTGGCAAAGCAGCAGCCATCTAGCTGGTGAGGCAGTCTGACCAGCAGGCAGAAGTCGGACCTGATTTCAAATTGGGGCTTAGCTCCTCATGACACAGCTGAGGTTTGCCAGTCAACTGCTGTTTACTAAGTTCCTGTTATGTGCTGGGCATTGCCGCACACTGGAGATAATGGCGACTGTACGGGACTCCTGCCGTCATGGAACCTATGCATCACATTGTTAGAAAGAATGTAATTGCAGAAAAGCTGCAAGGGAGATATAGAAGGTGTTATGGAAGGGTCTAGAGAAGGTTTTATTGACTAGGGTGACAATTAATGTGAGACCTAAAGAATTTCCTTGACCACCTCAAGACTCTGAGTCTCAATCCTGCATCTGCGTCACGAACGTGACAGTGCTTATGACACAGGGTTCTTGTAAGGATTGGGAATGAGAGTTGTAAGGTTTGGTAAAGTTTTACTTGGGCCCCCAGACTGCAGTCTGCTGATGCCTGCCTAGACCATCCTTACATGTTTCTTGTACTACGGGAGAGAGAGGAACCTCCGTATGATTGAAGCCACCATACCAGACGTTGAGGCAGCTGTGCCCTGCCCACCGCTCAGCTTCTGCTACAGGCACTGTTGACTTTCTGAGAAGTTTCTGTTGGTGCAGCTCCCTCTGGCTGGAGTGACCTTTCTGTCACAGTCCCCCTGGTGTGGTGCAATCAAATACCACAGCTTAGGCCCAGGGGCTCCTTTCTAGCCAGCCCTGCCAGGCTCCCCCAACTAAGAAATGAACTGCCTGTGAGCAGAGACCATATGTTGCTGTTTCCATTCATCAGGATCTAACACAGCAGAGCCTCTGTGCCTGCCTGACCGAGTGAGTAACTCTCCTCTTCAGTCACTACTAACAACTAAACCGATCACTTTACCTATGAAACAGATAACATTTATAAGACCAGAAAGCAGAACAGACCACTTCATTGAGAAATAATCAAAGGAAGGCCACAAACTAAGTGGGTGGTATGAGAGGGAGGGAAAGCTCTCCCCAGATAACATTTATAAGACCAGAAAGCAGAACAGACCACTTCATTGAGAAATAATCAAAGGAAGGCCACAAACTGAGTATTTTCCTCCAGGTTTATTTTTATTTTATTTATTCATTTTCATGTTCCGTCTATTGTGAAATCCTGACCTTTTGAATCAACCTACTCCTTCCACTTGTGTCTACAGTTGAACTCCTTCCTACATCCTGACTCAGTTTTGCACTGACACTGGCAATGCTCTTCCTTGAAACAGCACTGCCCAGACCACGTCCTGCTTGGATTCTCTTTGTCATTTCTGTGCCTGTATTTTCCCAGTTACCCCGAACACCTGTCTAGTTTCCTTGCTCTTCACCTGGTAACGTGGGATGGTAAATGAAACTTCTGCCTGAGAGCCTAAGAAGATTAGCGTGTAAGTGACTTGGGAAAGAGAGCATTCTCCTCTGGAGAACCCGTGAAGAGGGAGAGCTTGGAGCTGCATGATGAATTCCGAACCTCATTCCTATACCAAGGGTGGAAAATGCTGGAAGAGCAGAGAATGGGGACTCGCATGCAGGAGGAGTTGCGAGTGTGCTGTGAATGCCCCCCTTCTCCCCCTCTTCCCCTGGAAGAGCCATTTCAGCTCAGCTCAGAGAAGCTGAAGACGCCACCCGAGCCCTAGGAGCTTCAGGCGGCCAGCCAGGTAGCGATGCATATGCCCAGGCCCAGGGAATTTCAAGGAAGGTCCACGTTGATGGGGCGGATTGTCAAAACACTCACCAAAGCACCAGTGACAAAAACAGTGTCACCCAATCACCAGCCAAAGTGCATGAAGCCAGCTTACAATAGGGCCAGTGGGGGGAGAGCTTTCCCTCCCTCTCATATCACCCACTTCCTCTTATGGGGGGGTGGGACCTCCAGCACCGCAGGGGGCGGGGCTCCAGCGCAGCTGAGCATGCTGGCAGAGGAGGAGATGGGTTACCGGAGCAGGAGGAGGGCTGCTGACCTGCCCTTTCTCCTGCGGCTGGGATCCTGCCCGGGGCCAGGCCTCACTGGAGAAAGGTGGGGAGGCATAACTTCATATCTTGTGCTCATTTGGACTCTGATGGGGGCCTGGTGTTCCAAATTCTGCATTGAGCATGTTTGCTTTAGCTATGAGTGACCAGAAGAACCACAGGGAGAAAGGGGGGGGGACTATTTGGTGCCTGTTTCCCCCACATCAGGCTTGTTTAATAAATAAATTAATAATTTTCCCACCTGTATTTTTAACTTGTAAAGACAGTGCAGTAGTTATTATTTCTAGTGATTTTTGCCAAAATTAAAGGAAAGAAAATTGAGAAGCAAAATTATATGCTTTTGAAATTGGGGAATGAGGGTGTATTTGCTAAAAGTGAAGAAATATCACCCAAGGATGTTAAGGACTGAGCTCATTCTGTCATTAACTACATCGCCACACACTGAAATAATATTTCATAAAAGTGCCTTTCACAGTTCAGCTATCTCTGGGATTCGGACTCTGTGTTATTTTCCACTCCTGCTCTGCAGCCCTTCGGAGAAGAAAGCAAACAGAATCACTGGAATCTATTCAGTTGGGGGAATCCTGTGGAAATACAGAAGACATTCTACTTAAGATTGAAACCTCCCGAAAAGGTTGGCTTTAAATTTCATGTTCTCCTTAGGGAAGTATCTTAATTTGAACTTCTTGTTAAGCCAAAATGCCACAGAGGATAAAATATCTTCAGAGTTTGCTTTAGCTGGGCTGCTAAAAGGAGGCAAGTGGAAGAAAACCAGCATCTGGAATAGTACAGCTGACGTCTGAAGGTTTCATGGGTTTGGGAGTGACAGGGATGGGGGTGGCTGTGGCATCACCTTCATTTTGCCACAAATCTTTTGCAGAATGGCTTTCTTTCACAACCGGGTATGAGCGTCATAAATACTCCTGTTGCTGTGGAATTTGAAATGGGCAAGCCTTGGTTTAAGGGACCAAGGTCTTGATTTGAGAGGAGGTGCTCCATCAGAAAGAACTACTCACTTGCGCCATGAGTGTGGCCGCTCCCACCCACTGGCCTCTGAGAATGCAGGGAGAGCACTCTCACGCCAGGATGTTGCTGCTGGCACTGGCCAATATCCACCCTTTATAAGGCAAACTCTTTACATCGAAAATTATTTTTATGTTAACATATAATACACAAAAAGAGTTTATATGTGTGTGTACTCAAAAGAACAGTAATAGATATTAAACAAGAACCCCCCCCACATACACACAAATAGACACATAGATCAATGGAACAAACAGAGAGCCCAGAAATAAACCTACACTTAGATGGTCCATTAATCCATGACAAAGGAGGCAAGAATTTACAATGGAGAAAAGACCATCTCTTCAATAAATGGTGGTGGGAAAACTGGACAGCAACATGCAAAAGAATGAAACTAGACCACTTTCTCACGCCATCCACAAAAAAATAAACTCACAATGCGCCTGTGTGGCTCATTTGGTTAAACATCTGACTCTTGATTTCAGCTCTGGTCACGATCTCAGGGTTGTGAGATTGAGCCCCGAGTTGGGCTCTGTGCTCAGCAGGGAGTCTGCTTGAGATTCCCTCCCTCTCCCTATACCTTTCCCCCCTTTCTCTGTCTCTCAAAATTAAACTCAAAATGGATTAAAGACCTAAACGTGAGACCTGAAATCATAAACCTCCTATAAGAGAACATAGGCAGTAGTTTCTTTGACATCGGCCATAGCAACATTTTTTTAGGTATGTCTCCTGAGGCAAGGGAAACAAAAGCAAAAATAAACTATTGGGACTACATCAAAATAAAAAAAAAACTGTTTTACAACAAAGGAAACCATCAACAAAACAAAAAAGCAACCTACTGAATGGGAGAAGACATTTGCAAGTGATATATTCTATAAGGAGTTATATCCCAAATTTAGAACTTACACAACTAAACACCAAAGAACCCAATTTAATTAATCCAATTAAATTGGATTTAATAATCCAATTAAAAAATGGGCAGAGGATCTGAATAGACATTTTCCCAAAGAAGACACACAAATGACCAACAGACACATGAAAAGATGCTCATCAGTCATCATCAGGAAAATGCAAATCAAAACCACAATGAGATACCACCTCACACGTCAGAATGGCTAAAATCATAGATGCAATAAACAACAAGTGTTGGCAAGGATGTGGAAAAAAGGAACACTCATGCACTGTTGATGGGAATGTAAATTGGTGCAGCTGTTGTAGAAAACAGTATGGGATTCCTCAAAAAATTAAAAATAGAAATACCATATGATCCAAATTTCCACTACCGTGTATTTACTTATAAAAAATGAAAACATTAATTCAAAAAAATATATGCACCCTTATGCTTATTGGAGCATTATTTACAATAGTCAAGATATGGAAGTAACCCAGGTGTCCTTTGATGATGAATGGATAAAAAAGTGCTACACGCACACACACACACACATGCACACACACACACGCACACACATGGAGGAATATTATTCAGCCACAAAAAGGAATGAGGTCTTGCCATTTGCAAAAACACGGATGGATCTAGAGGGTACTGTGCTAAATAAGTCAGACTGAAAAAGACAAATATATGATTTCATTCATATGTGGAATCTAAAAAAAACCCCAAATGAATACACTAGCAAAAAGCAGAATCAGACCCATAAATACAGAGAACAAACTGATGGTTGCCAGAGGTCAAGGTGGTGGGGGGATGGTCCAAATGGGTTAAGGGGAGTGGGAGATACAGGCCTCCAGTTATGGAATGCATAAATCATGGGATTAAAAGATACAGCACAGGGAATAGAGTCAATGGTATTGATAGCTTTGAATGGGTACAGAGATGGTGCCTACACTTGTGATGAGAGTAGCATGCAGTCTAGAGATGTGTTGTTGAATCACTATGTTGTACACCTGAAACTAATGTAACATTGTGTGTCAACTATACCCCAAAATTTTAAAAAAAATGACAACCCTTACATATCAGCCAACTCAATAAACAGAACATTGCCAACATATTTTAATTCCTCTCTGTGCCCTAACGGATCGTGGCCTTTCCCTCCTCACACTCCAGAAGGAACCTCTCTCCAGAATTTTTGTTTCTCCATCCCTTGCTTCTCTTTTAAATTTTACCACACATATGTATATCACTAATTGATACATTACTTAGCTTTGTCTATTTTTGAGCTTTACATATATGGAACTATGTATGGTCTGTATTTTGTATCTTGCTCTTTCATACAATTATATTTTTGACATTCACCCATATCAATACATGTAGCTCTCCTCCCCCCCCCTTTTTTTAGTCTCTGAAGTTATTTAATTCTCAGGAACATAAAATAATTGGTATGCATTTTGGTACTGAGGTCATGAACTGTCGAGAAGAAGCAGCAGTGTCTCATAGTAACAGGCTTTGTATCCGACAAACAATTACAGTGTCGAATCTTCTGGGAACTCTGTGATCTGTTCTGCACTTGGTCACTTTGCAGTAGACCCTGGAGTTGACACTTTCTTCAGCTGTAGTCTCTGACATTCCTGCATCTTCCTCCTCCTCATGTAGGTCCTTGGAAATTATTTGTCCAGCTAATTTAATGCTCAGTCCTTCGTTGTACTCAAGCTTCCTTTTCATTTCAAATTGTGGCTTGCTTTCTTGTTCTCCAGGTGAGAGGTCACTGCGCTCCTCCTCCTGCTTTCCCGTTCATGAACCCGGCTGCGAGGCTTCAGCAGCAGCTAATTTCTGAGCGAAGGTATCTGGGGTCAGGGCTTCAGAGGTTTCCAGATCACAGCACGCATCTTCACCGTCACACCGTACAGTGGTAAGGAGGGCTGGGTTCGTCTATTTCCATTAACCCATAGTCTTTGCTGAAAGATATGTCGCCAGGATGTTCATTTCGTCCCACTCCTGGGATTTTTTTTACCCAGCACTTTGTCGACACCCCTACCGGGGTGTTCTGCTGAGGCGGCCAGAGAGGGAGCCTCAGAGCTTGTGTTTCTCAGGACCCCCTTGATGGGCCGATGTGAGGCGGTCCGGGGCTCCGGTGGTCGGCTCAGCCTGGCTGCCTGGCTCCGGGTCCGGGAAGGAAAGGGCTGGGTGCCAGCACGCACTTGCTGCACAGCCGCGGAGCCCGCCTGGGGCAAAAGCCACTGCACCTGCTGTGGAGACGGCTACCCGAGTCACGACACGATGACCCCGATACCAGTTGTCATGACATGCCCTTCGCCACCGACACTTATCCACCACGGATGCCGACGCTCTCCTTCCTTTTCAGCGGTGTGTAATGTTCTGTGGGATGAATCCATCAATTTTATATGTTAGTTCTATCCTTGATTGACATCAAGATATTGCCATTTTTTTTCCCTCTTAGGAATTACTGCTACCACGATCACTCTTGAATGTGGCTTCTGCAGTGCACCTACAATAGTTTCTCTTTGGTTACAACCCCTGGAAATGTGCTAAAGGTAAAATGTCAGCACGTGCAGTTTTATAGGTGACACCAAAATATTTTCCAAAGTAGTTGCTCCAGTTTAGAATCACCCCGGCAGTGTATAGGAGTTCCCCTGTTGCACATCCTGGATTATCAGGTACCGTCGGACTGCACAGCTTTATCAATCTGGTGCGTGTGAAATGAGAACTAATGATATTAATTTGCATCTGCCTGGTTAATGCAATGTCTACCTTAATACGATTGGACATCTTTTCAGGAATTATAGGTGCTCTTTTTTCCTCTTGTGAAATTCCTGTTCCTAACCTTTGTCTGCTTTACAGGGTTATTGCTATTTATTTTTTATTGTGTCATAGGTGTTCTTTATTTGTAGTCTCTGAAGCATCTGGAAATACTGCTTCCCAGTCTGTGCCTCATCTCTTCGCTCACTTTATGATGGCTCTGATGAACAGCATGAACAGAAGTTTTAAAATTCTGACTTAGTCGAACATACCAACGCTTTCTTTATGGTTTGTATTAAGAAATCCTTCCTCTGAGGTCATAAATAGAGTCTTTTCTAAGTGTTCAAAAATTTGGCATTAACACTTCAGTTTCTTAATCCACGTAGAGTGTATGTATGTACATTATGCCTGATCGGGTTGATATTTCATACCTGCGTAGGTATGCTGGTGCCGGAATACGGGATAGAAAGCATAGCACAGCCATGCACGTCTTTGGTGAGAAGCTGCTGAACACTCCAGCGGCCATTCTTCAGCCCCACGGCGACAGTGCTGATATAGGGAAGGACATCACGCTGGCTTAGAATCTCCAGGCTCCGTAGGAACCAGTAACTCTTCTAACTAGGACATAGCCTTCAGGTGCTGGCAAGGAAAATGCCTAGTTAGAACTTATGTGGCGTCAGGGAAGCTTCCCACAAGATATTTATGGTTCATTTACAGTCTTCCAGAACAAATATATTCAATCAGGGGTAATTTCTTATCATAAGCATTGCTGCTTCAACACACAGCTGAAATTCTACCTCGATCAGGTTTCAAGGGAAACAGAAGAGAAAAGGTAACCCAAGGTCAATTTTCCATACATTCTGTATGTGCGCGTGCGTGTGTGTGTGTGTGTGTAGAGTATGAATAGGGATCTATTTTCATCATTTTCTGTGTGGATAATGTGTTCTCTCAGCACCATTTGCTGAATAACCCATCTTTCTCTCACTGATCTGCAGTGCCAGCTAGACCGTTTTCCAGCCTTTGCTACACATGTGAGTCTGTTTATTAGCTCTCTGTGTGTCCCAGGACCACCCTGTCCTGCCTACCACCCCAGTCCTAACGAATGCAGTGCTATCATAAGCCTTGATATCTGGAAGGTCAAGTCTGCCTCTTCTGCAGACAAGTCTTGTCAATTTGGGAGGGTGTTTTTGATCTGTCCACTTAGCTAGGCTATAGTCCCCGTGAAGCAGTCTAACTATTGCTGTGAAGTAATGTTGCACATGTAATTAAAGCCCTTAATCAGTAGACTTTAAGAAGATTATCCTGGATTATCTGGGTGGGCCTCATTGATCTGTTGGAAGACCTTAAATGTAGGACTAGGATTTCCCCAAGAGAGAGAAGAAATTCCATCTGTGGTTGCCGGCGTTGGCCAGTTCCGGTTCAGTTCCATCGTGCTTATGACGGCCTCCTCTATGGATTCTGATTTTGCTTAGCCCATCCCAACAGTCACGTAAGCTAATTCCTTATAATAAATCTCTCTGTCTCTTGCTGTCTCTCTGTGTCTCAGTCTCTCTCACTCTTTATATAAAATATATATGCTATTTATTTATCTATTTATCCTGGTTCTATTTCTCTAAACCTTGACTTGTATACTATTCTTCGTTTCTTTATTTTATGCAAATCACAAAATTACAAAATTGACTTGTCGAGTTGCGCAAAAATACATATTTGGGTTTTGATTTACATTACAGAGACTCTGTATGCTAATTTGGGTGGAATTGACGCCTTCATAAAATTGAGTCTTCCTATCCATATTTTTCCACTTGGGTCTTATATATATCTTTCTATAAAGATACAAAATTCTCAGTAAAACATCTTGTTTTAGTAGTTAATACAAATGCTGTGTTTTAAACTTCTTTCTTATTACCTGAGTGCCCCTCCAGGTTCACATTCCCTTTTCTTCACCTGAGACAGAATCACCATTCTGGTCTTTATAACAATCTCCCTCCTGCCTTCCCTCCCTCTCTCCCTTCTGTCCTTTCTTCCTTTCCTAGTAGTTTTGCTGCTCCTGTGAGAATTTGTCAGTAGTCTGGTTCAGAGCCTTACCTAGATGGAATCATGCAGCAGGTGTACTTTTGTGTAGATACTTGACTTAAATCAGTGTGAGGCCACATTAGTACTGAACCTTCGCTCTTCCTGGGGAAATAAACATTACAAGGCGTCCCTTTCATCTCTTAAAGCCTTTTTTTTTTTTTTTTTTTTTGCCATAACGTCCGCTTTGCCTAATCTTCATACACCACACTAGCTTTCTTTTTTCTTTTTTTTAAGATTTTTAAAAATTTATTTATTTTTGTGAGAGAGAGAGAGAGCAAGAGCAGGGGGAGGGGCAGAGGGAGAAGCAGGCTCCCCACTGAGCAGGAAGTCTGACTAGATCCCAGGACCCAGGATCATGACCAGAGCTGAAGGCAGACTCACTGAAGGCAGACGCTTAACCAACTGAGCCACCCAGGCGCCCCCACACTAGCTTTCTCTCATCCTTTTATTTTCAACTTTTCTGAATTCCTATGCCTGCCGACTTGTTTGGTTTGCCATCTCTTTGTATATCTTTGCCCAGAATCCTTTACTTTTTTAATGCCCTCCACACTACAAAGCATATACATTGTGCAGATTTTCAGTTAGCCTAACTAGGACGGTTCCTGCAAGTGACCCTCACTTGCTGTTGTCAGAAGTAGGGACATTTCTTCATGGCTGGCTTGCACACTTCAGTAGTTTTCGTGTACTGATCTTCTTACGTTCCACAGACTTCCTGAACTCTTACTAATTTGAGCATTTTACGTATACATTCTTTTAGATTTCTTCATAGATAATCATGTTATCTGCAAATCCTTTCCAATCTTTGCAACATGAATTTCTTTTTCTTCTCTGGCACTGACAGGTACTCCAATATAATGAACAGAAAATAGTCATAGTGGAAATCTTTGCTGCTTCCTGATTTTAGGAATCATTTAATGTTTTACTCATAAGCAAGATATTTGCCACAAGTTCTTTATGGATAAGCTTTATCAGATTAAGTAGGTTCCCTTTTTTCCCTTTTTTTTCTAGTTTGCTACATGATTTTTTTTATTTTTAAAATCGTAAGTGGTTATTGAATTTTATTTGAGATGATTCTGAATCTATTGAGATGATCATATGGTTTCTGTCTTTGAATCTGTTATTGTAGTGAATTACATTACCAGATTTTTCTAACATGGGACCAATTTTGTATCCTTGAATAAATCTAACTTGATTGTGATGCATTATTATTTTTGTATATTTCTTGATTTGGCGTGCCAATGTTTCATTTAGTATTTTTGCGTTTATGCTCCTAAGAGAACTGGAATTTAATTTTTTTATACTGTTCATATCTGGTTTGGGTATTAAGTTTATATAAGTCTCATGAAATGAGTTGGGAGTGTTCTTGGTTGACCTTTCTTTAAAGGAACTAGGATAAGCTGAGAATTATCTGTTCCTTGAATGCTCAGGAGAGCTTACTTCTCAGCAATCTGGGTTTTGTGTGTTCTTTGTGGGAAGATTGTAACTATTGATTTAATTTATAGGCTGGATATACATTTATTAAAGACTCCTGCCATGGGGAGTGCCGACTGTGGCAGCAGAGCCTGAGCTGTCTGGCTGCTGGCAGGCCTCCGTTACCTGGCTGTCCTCTCTGTCCCTCACCAGCAGTCTCAGATAAAATCCACATGGGCTGCAACTCCCCCCAGTGGCCACAGATGTGTGACTCTGAATGAGAGCTGGTTAGTGGTGGACAGAGACAGTCATAGCTGGGAGGAACCAGCTGTGAGCTGGCCAATTGCTTATGGGCCAGCACTATTATAAGGGAGTAATTTTCCACAAAGGGGTATAGGCTTAGTCTGGCCGGGGGGGTGGTAAGAGGACAGGGAGTGACAAGTGGGAGCCACGGAGAGCTGTCTGGTGGGTGAAAGGGCAGCTGGGCTCCCTGGGAGGTGTGGGAGTGTGGGGAGAGCCGATGGTGGTGTATTGGTCCTAGAAACTCACTGTATGCCACACACTGACATTTGATTGCTTGATCAGAACATGTCCCAGGGTCAGTGGTGGCAGGTCACTGGAGGCCTGCCTGGGCAGGGAGTGGCCTTCCGTGCAGCATCTCTTTACCAACAAGTAAGGAAGTCTATACAAATTTTAATATCTGTTGGGGCGCCTGGGTGGCTCTCAGTTGGTTAAGCATCTGACTCTTGATTTGGGCTGGGGTTGTGATCTCCGGGCCTGTGAGATTGAACCCCATGTTCATCTCCATGCTCTGTGCTCAGCAGGGAGTCTGCTTGAGATTCTCTCCCTCTGCCCCTCCCTCTGCTCACGCTTTCTCTCCCTCTCTCTAAAATAAATAAATAAATCTTAAATTTTTTTTTTTTAAATGTGTGTTACAGCTGTTCTAAGCATGAGCTCTGATCACAAGATATATGTTTTTGGATTTTTTTTCCAGCTCTTTGAAGATAATATATCACAGGCTCCTGGTTTCATTATCTTGTGGGAGATTAACTACTAGTCAAACTGTCGATTTTGTTTTGATAAGTTGTCTTTTTTTCTCTGACACTGTTAAAGATCTTTTCCCTCTTCTTGTGTTTTGCAGTTTCATGATGATGTATCTAAGTGTTATTTCTTCTTATTTTTTCTGCTTGGGTTTTCTGATCTGAGGATTAGAATCTTTCATCAGTATGAGAAAGTTGTCAGCCATTATCTCTTGAATACTGCCCCTCCCCAATCTATCAGTTACCTCTTTCTGGATTGTATATTGTGCCTTCTCACTTTTTCTCCACTTTAAAAAATTTATATAATATAGAGAGAGTGCACAAACAGGGAGGGGCAGAGGGAGAGGGAGAAGCAGATTCTGTGCTGAGCAGGGAGCCTGATGTAGGACTCAATTCCAGGACCCCAGGATCATGACCTGAGCTGAAGGCAGATGTTTCACCGACCAACCCACCCAGGTGCCCCTCCCCATTTTTTTCTTTTTTTATCACTATTTTTTTTTTGCTCTGAAGTCTTCTGGGTAATTTCATCAGGTCTAATTCCACCTCATTGATTCTTTCTTCAATAATGTCATATTTAAATATCATATTGAGTTTCATTTCTATGTGGCCCTTTTCCAGAATTGTCTGGTCAACTTTGATAGCCTCTTACTTCTTCATCATATTTCCATAATCGTTTATTTCTTTGAGATGTTAAACGTGCTTATTTTAAGTGTTATTGGCTAATTTCAATGTTTGAATGTTTGTGGGTATGCTGTGGTTTATCATTTTGTTGTTTCTCACCTAAGGTGGATAATTGCCTCTTACTTACTATTTTTTTCCTGTAAGGTCTGATTCTTTACAGCTTTATCCGTGGGAAATCTTTGAGATTCTGAGTTTGGAGTACCTGGACCAAAAACTTGACCCCTTTAAGCAAAATTTTTATACTGGGGGTTTGGAGGTATCACACAAGTATAGTTGACTTTTGAACAACATGGGTTTGAGCTGTGTTGGTTCACTTGTATGTGGATTCCCCACCCCCATAAATACAGTACAGTACTGGAATGTATTTCCTCTTCCTCATGAATTTCTTGATAGCATTTTCTTTTCTCTAGCTTACTTTATTGCAAGAATATAATATATAATACATATATAAAATGTGTGTTAATTGACTATTTTCGTTTTCTGTAAGGCTTCTGGTTAACAGTAGGCTATTAGTAGTTAAGTTTTGGGGGAGTCAAAAGTCATACACACATTTTCAACTGCATGGGAGGTCAGCACCCCTAACCCCCATGCTGTTCAAGGGACAACTGTAGTGTGAATTCCAGATCCAAACCCATTTGACTGTGAGCTTGTAGTTAACAACCTTCATAAAAAGATTACAGGGGCTCCTACCAGTCTACCAGAGGCAAGGCAAAAATAGCCAAGTAGAATATCACTACCTGATTTCTCTGTGGAAGAGCGTGTCTGGAGAAGCTCTATTTTACCTACTCTTTAAATGTCACCCTTTGAGAGTCTCAGCATTGAGAGTCATGGTTCTCCTATCAAACCTCCCTGACTTCCTACCTAACTTGGTGTTGACATTCTCTGGGTACTGGTTCTTCGCCAGATTAACCAGATTTTTCTTTCTTCTTCTTCCTCCTCCTCTTCTTTTTTTTAAGGATTCATTTATTTATTTTAGAGAGAGAAAGAGAGCAAGTGAGAGTGAGCATGGGGGGAAGGGCAGAGGGAGAGGGAGAAAGAGAATCTCCAGCAGACTCCTGATGAGCGAGGAGCCTGATGTAAGGCTCAGTCCCAGGACCCTGAGATCATGACCCGAGCCAAAATCAGGAGTTGGACGCTCAACTGACTGAGCCACCCAGGAGCCCCAACCAGATTTTTCTATGTGCTGTAACCAGGTAAGGTTTCACCTCAAGTATGACCATCATATCGCTGGGGATTGGTATATACATTATTTTTAAAGAGAACCTTTCTTTATTCTCTCCTCTTTTCACCCTCCCTTTGCCCTATCTTTCTCTTTATCTGTCAGGTTATAGGGCTTTCAGCTGGAGGAATGACTCTTCTTCCACACTACCAACGCTTCAAGAAAAGTTCACGTAGCTAAAAATGAAAGGGCAACTAATCATTTATACAATTATTTCAATTTCTAACAGAATCCAGAGATCCTGTTCAGTGAAATTTACTGTAAAACACACACACGCACACACACACACACACACACACACACAGTCTCTGCTATATATTAGACATGTTCTAAGTAATTTAAAAATATTAACTGCTTCTATGCTTGTTAAAACCATATGAGTTAGGTACAATTACCTTTCCTATTTACAATGAGGAAACTTAGGGCAGGAGAGGTTGAGTAACTTTCCTGAGATCATAGAACCAGTAAGTGGGGAAGCTAGGATTGAAATCCAGGCAGCCTGACTCTAGTGACCTGTTGCTGGAGGAGACTGTCGAGAGGACATGACCGCCTGTTGGTCCTCAAGCTGGATGTTGGTAATCAGAGGCTCCTCAACCCCTCCACTGTCCTTGGAACTTATGTTCTGCCTACCATTCCCACAATGAGAGCCATTTTCAAGGATGCAGTCTTGAGAGCCCAATTTGTTGAGATTGTCTGGAATGAATACATGACTGAACCCAGTTAAGGCTTCTACATAAACTTTTGAGATTCTAGTGAGCAGATGCAGCGATCTCATCTTAGGACCATCTCAGCAAGCTTCATATGTAAGTTCTCTTGCTTATTAAACCTGCCCCTTACCAATATGGAGTGCTCCATCTCTTTCTTTGGTCTCTCCTTGCCTGCCGAGTATGCAGACCAGTTTATGAACCAACACCAACTGTGCAAGCCACACACAATGCAGCCCTGTGGTAATTCTTCATTCATTCTTCTTGATCTGTCTCCGGCATTGTTCTTTTGGGTTTCCTAAACATTTTTCCTAGGTATTACACATTTTTGGAGATAATCCCAGAAAATTCATTATTCTGCAAACCCTCCTGAGGTATTAACCAGGTTTAAGTTACGTCATAGGAAATGGGAAAAGAGTGAAACTGGAGAGACGGGAAATGGAGTTCTGGTGCTGATAAGTTGAAAAGGACAACACTGAATGAATGCTAATTAATGGGGGATCTCAATGGAACCAAAGGCTTCGAGGTTCCAGATCAACTCTGAAGAGTCTACTCCCACCCATGTTCCTTAATTTTTTTTCTTACTTTTTACAATTGTCTGAGTGTAATGCTGTGATGGTATGGAGAATGTTTTGGATGTGTATTTAAAAGACCAGCAGTCTAATTTCTACTTTCACTAGCTATGTAGGTTGGTAATTTAACTGCTTTGAACCTTAATATCCTCACCTATAAAAAAGAAATGCTAATAGCTGTCCTGCTTGCCTGCAAGATCTGTGCTTATGCTATGTAATTATTGTTGATAATAGCAATAATACTTTATGGTAACATACCTATAGCCAATCATACGTGAAGTAAAGGAAAGAAGTAAAACTCAAGCCAGTATGTTTTACTGTTTATCAAAAGATTGGGTCGATCTTTTGGATTCAATGATTTTCTTTTCTTTTTTATGTTTTCTGCTATTGAGCCCACATCAGCAAAATAACCAAATTTGCTTTTAGGGTGTAGGTTTTTAATTTTTATAATAATTTACTCATTAAGAAGTTCCCCAGGTAAATGTGCATTTGGTCCTTTAGAGATTCTGTATGTAGTTTTAAGAGTATTACAGACCCCTTGTGCATCATCCATCTCCTAAGGGACATGGACCTTTGGTTATAACCCATTTTTAAAGTTTCCATAGTTGCACCTATATAGACCACTGGGAATAGGAATCTTCACTGAATTTGTCAGTGAATAAATGAGAGAAAGGTGGGTAGCTGTTGGGCATCCAGCAGCTTGAGACTGCACAAATTGTAGGGGAATTTTTTTTGATCATTTAGATAAAAATATCTTGAACTGTATGATCTTTTTCTTTTTTTGCTATGCATACTTTCATTAGCTTTATAATATCCTCCAAAGAATTTTTCCCGGACTAGAGAAGCATGTTTGTGAGTTGATGATGGCTATGAGTTTATAGAGTTTCAGGATTTGACATAGACCTGTAAGTATCCGATTCTTTGAAACTGCAAGAATGTAATCACATTGGCCAACCTGTAATATGACATAGAGCAACCTAATTCCTTTTTTGAAAAGGAATTCTTGGCCTCCAAAGAAGCTGAGATGCAAATTATATGAACAGTAACTTGTTCATTTATTGCACAATGTGTGTGGAAACAAGTTTTTTTGGTCAGATTGTACACTTTTTAATTTTAATTCCAGTTCGTTAACATACAGTGTTATATTAGTTTCAGGTGCACAATGTAGTGGTTCAACACTTCCATGCATCACCTACCCAGTATTCATCACAAGTGCCCTCCTTAATCCCCATCTCCTATTCACACATCTCCCACTGTAGTTCTCTTTTTTAATGGTGTCTTTACGCAGTTTTGGTATCAAGAAGATGCTGGCCTCATAGAATAAATTTGGAAGTTTTCCTTCCTTTCCTATTTTTTGGAATAGTTTGAGAAGAATACGTATTAACTCCTCTTTAAATGTTTGGTAGAATTTGCCTGTGAAGCCATCTGGTCCTGGACTTTCAATTTTTAGGAATTTTTAAAAAAATCTTTTCTTATTTGTGTTTTTACTTATTTGAGTCCTTTCTCTTATTTTCTTGATAAGTCTGGCTATAGGTTTATCAATTTTATTGATTTTTTTTTCAAAGAACTAACGCTTGGTTTTATTAATTTGTTCTATTGCTTTTTAGTTTCTATGTCATTTATTTCTGCTCTAATCTTAATTCTTTCTTTATGTCTGCTGGTTTTAGGTTTTGTTCATTCTTTTTTCTAGCTCCTTTAGATGGAAGGTTAGGTTGTTTATTTGAAATTTTTCTTGCTTCTTGAGGCAGGCCTGTATTGCTATAAACTTCCCTCTTAGAACTCCTCTTGCTGCAGCCCCAAAGTTTTGGACCTGTGTTTTTGTTTTCATTTATTTCCATGGACTTTTTATTTCTACTTTTATTTCCTGGTTGACTCATTCATTGTTTAGTAGCATGCTATTTAACCTCCATCTATTTGTGGTCCTTTCAGATTTTTTTCTTGCAATTGACTTCAGGTTTCATAGCATTATAGTCAGAAAAGATGCATGGTATGACTTCGATCTTGAATTTGTTGAGGCTGGTTTTATGGGTTAATATGTGATCTATTCTGGAGAATGTTCTGTGTGCACTTGAAAAGAATGTGTATTCTGCTGTTTTAGGATGCAATGTTCTGAATATATCTGTTAAATCTATATGGTCCAGTATATCATTCAAAGCCACTGTTTCCTTATTGATTTTCTGTTTTTATCTGTCCCTTGATAGAAGTGGTAAATTACCTTACTATTGTTGTATTATCAATCAGTTCCTTTATGTTTGTTATTAACTGTTTAATGTATTTGGGTACTCCTATGTTGGGTGCATAAATATTCACAATTGTTTTATCTTCTTGTTGGATTATCCCCTTTATTATTTTATAGTGTTCTTTGTCTCTTATACTCTGTTTTAAAGTCTATGTTGTCCAATGTAAGTATTGTGACTCTAGTTTTCTTTTGACACCCATTTGTGTGATAGATATTTTTCTATCCCCTCGCTTGCAATCTGCGGGTGTCTTTAGGTCCAAAATGAGTCTCTTGTAGGCAGCATATAGATGGGTCTTGTTTATCGTTTGTTTTAATCCATTCTGTAACCCTACGGCTTTTGGCTGGATTTAGTCCATTTACATTCAAAGTAATTATTGGTAGATATGTATTTATTGCCATTTTATTACTTGTTTTGTGGTTATTTCTGAAGATTTTCTCTGATCCTTTCTTTTCTTTCTCTTTCATAGTTTGCTGATTTTTTTTAGTGATGTATTTGGCTTTGTCTTTATTCTTTGCATACTTACTAGTGGTTTTTGATATGTAGTTGCTGTTAGGTTTGTATATAACCTCTTTGGCATATAGCAATCTAGATTAAGTTGATAGTTGTTTAAAAAAAAGTTGATGTTCATTTAAGTTTGAGCCCATTCATTTCCCCACTCCTCCCCACGTTTTAGGTATATGTTATTGTATTTATATTCTTTTCATGTGAGTTCTTTGACTGATTTTTTAATAGAAATATTCATTTTTACTACTTTTGTGTTTCCTACCTTTATGCTGTCACTTTTGATCTCTCCCTTCCACTCAGAGTCCCTTTTAATATCTCTTACAAGGCTGGTTTAGTGGTCATGAACTCATTTAGATTTTATTTGTCTGGGAAACACTTTATCTTTCCTTCTATTCTGAATGATAACCTTGCCGGATATGTTATTCTTGACTGCACATTTTTCCCATTCAACACTTTGAATACATCATGCCACTTTCTTCTGGCTTGCAAAGTTTCTGTTGAAAAAAATCCTCTTGCATCCTTATGGGTGTTCCCTTTTAAGTTACTGCTTTTGTCTTGTTTCTTTAAAAAAATTTTTTTACACTATATTTTGCAAGTTTAATTACAGTATTTCTTGGTGTGGGTCTGCTTTTGTTGATTTTGATGGGAGTTCTATGCCTCTTGGATCTGGACATCTGCTTCTTTCCCCAGATTAGGGAAGTCTTCAACTATCGCTTCTTCAAATAAATTTCCTGCCCACTTTTCTCTCTATTCTTTTTCTGAGACTCCTATAATAGGAATGTTATTATTTTTGATGGAGTCACTGAGTTCCCTAAATCTATTCTCGTTTTACATAGTTCTTTTTTCTCTCGTTAGTTCACCTAGATTACTTTATATTACTCTGTCTTCTAGGTCATTAATTCTTCCTCTGCTTCTTCCAGTCTGCTGTTTATTCTGTCAAGTGTGTTGCTCATATCATTTATTGAGCCCTTCATCTCTGCTATGTTATCCCTTATGTCTATGTTAAGGGTTTCACTCATGTCTTCTACTTTTCTCAAATCCAGTGCATGTCCTTATGATGATTGCTTTGAATTCTCTATCAGATATGTTACTTATAACTGTTTCACTTAGATCTCTGACTATAGCTTTGTCCTGTTCTTTCATTTGGGATACATTTCTCTGTCTCCTCATTTTGTCTGCCTCTCTTGGTCTGTTTCTCTGTGTTAGGAAAGTCAGCTATGTCTTCTGCTCTTGAAAGTAATGACTTTATGAAGAAGAGGTTCTGGAGTGCCTTGGAAGGCAGTGTCCCCCATTTGCCAGATGCTGGCACCTCAGGAGAGTATCCTCTGTGCTTGCTTATGCCCTGCTCTTGTGTCTGAGTTACTTTTCCTTTCAGTGCAGTCATCTGCACTGACTCTTTGCCTGTTGTGGGCTATGCTTGCTCTCTGTGCAGTTAGTGGGACCCAGGTGTGCCAGTTCTAAGGGGTCATGCCTGCCACAGAACTTGGGAACAGGGCAGCAGTGTTAGCAAAATTTGTGCTGGACCATTAGTCCTATCCTGGATCCCCCCCCAAGCCCTGTGGCAGGTGGGGCTATGAGCCAGAGTGGTGGTGGCTGGGGGCCTAAAGCCAGGTGCTGCTGGGCCTGGCATGGGACCATAGCTAGGGGCACGTGACTGGGCATGGTGCCTGGTGGCAACTGTGCACATGTGGCTGAAAGCAGTTTTTAAAAAGTAGCAAGAGTTTTACATGAGTGTTTATGCTAAAACTGATCAAATGGTAAGCTTAAAATTTGTGGATTTCACTATATATGAATGATACAAAAATACTATAAACAAACATTGAATTCTAGTAGATGGTATATATGTGAAAATATTTAAGGTTAGGTGTACTGTTGTTTATAACCCACTTTGAAATACGTAAAAAGAAATCTTATGGATTGACAAAAGGATAGATGGATAGATCCATGATAAAGCAAACAAAGAAAAATGTGAATAGTTGGAGAATCTAGGTGATGCGTATTTGATGACTGTTTTATAATTCTTCAGCTTTTTAATATGTTTCAACATTTTCATAATTACATGTAGCCAGGAGGGGGAGGAAAGTAGCTGAGGGCACGTCCCTACATCACTATAAATTCTTTTTGAGTGCCTTACTTCTCCTTTGTCAGCAAATACACTGATACAGTGTTCTGTACACACAGCCAGCCCATCAAAGAGAGAAAACTAACAGACAGGAAACAGGAGCCCCCTGAGTCCCCAGAAATGCCATTTGGGGTTATGAGCCTGAAATGTCCTAAGGAAAGGTATAGCTCTTCATTTGGCTTTTGCTTATGTCAAACTTTGCCCTAAGCACTTTTGAATGTCACTCATTTTAATCCTCCCAGCAATCCTCTAAGCGGGGGGGAAGGTAGAAGGCATTGTTTTCACATTACAGATGAAGAAACTGAATCCAGAGGAGGGCATTTCTTTGGATTTTAGAAGGGCAGAATGATGAGAGAAAACTTAACCAGAAATTAGGTAACAAAAGGCCAAGTTTCATTAACACTGAAATGTGCTTTAACATCTAGCTTGTACTTATCTGTCAAGGAAATCAAAAGGAAAGAGAGAAGGGTCATGACTTTTGGGAACCTTGATCTTGGAATTTCCTAGGATGGTCAAATGAAGCAGGCATTGATTCATTAACTTGGTAAATATTTGCTGGGCATCCACTATGTTTCGAGTACTGTTTTAGTTGCAGGGGATATGACAGTAATCAAGACAGATAATGTCCATTACCTTGTAGACTTCCATTGTAACAGGCATCTGAAAAGTTAGTGATGGACAGCTTCAATCCCAGGAGAGATCTTTTTGTGAGGTCATGTAGGAAAGAACTCTCTCATCCAGCAAGATATCTTTGTACCTGTAGGACCTAGCACTGAGCCCGCATATAGTGGCTTATAGAACGGGATAAAGGCCTTTAAAGTCTCCAAGCATCTGAAAGTTTATAGTGCTTCCCATCCCCATCTGCCATATATAATTCAAAATAAAACAATATGAAACTGAAAAATATGGGTGAAAAGTCGACCCAAGTTTAGATTTTTCCAGTGATGATTACATTCCTATGAAGTATTAAATCCTTCCCTACCGTAGCCTGACCAATGTATTTTCTCTGTGTATCCTTCCTTTGCCCGAAGCATGGGCTTACCCCGCCAGCTGGGGAATCCAGCCCTGGTACGCACTCATAACGTTTGTTAATTACAGAAAAAAAAGTTTTAGAAGGGACTGAAGTTTCTCCAGGCCTAGCAGTGGTATCTACTTAATTCCATCTCAAACTAAAACATCTTTTATCATTATCTAGACAAATCCAGCATCATATCTCATGAAAGCCCATCTTTGCTTGAATACTGGCTACCTTCTGTGTATTCAATCATTTTAATGTTTTGTTTTGTGTTTTTTTGCTTTGTTCTGTTTACCTTAGTCACCTACTAAAATTACTCTAGCAAAACCTCAAGTGGCTTGTTGGTTTCCCAGGGGAGGAAGTGAATCTTCCATAACATAGACAGAGGGAAGCACCTCTCTTACTTCTTTCTCTGTCTTGTATCTGGTTTTACTATCACTTTAAGCTGTCAGCCATGTTCTAAATGGCTGTATTTTTAGTTTGGATGTTTTACTTTTCTTATTTGTTTTTGGTCTTCCTATTTTATCATCGTGTTGCTTCGGTATGTGATTAATATTGCTTCAGTGTGATTTTGATAAGTATGAGGGGGTGGGTGAGCCCTCTTTTCCACCCCTCTCCTCTCCCAGGAACTGCCCCCCATCCTCTCAATCAAGAGATTTTATAATAGGAGGAACCATGTTGTTTCCACGGGGTTCTAGTCTTCTGGTTGGAACTAAGCTAGGCCAATCAGAAAAAGAACCAAAAGATGCAGGGATCTGCAGATCTGCTTCTTTTTTTTTTTTTTTTTTGAATAATGAAGATATAAACTTAGGCTACTGGCCATGACTTTTTTCCCCCCAGGGAGCTGGGAAGCAGAAGTCTGACTGCTTATCTCCATTAGGAACTTTCCTGTTGGAAGCTTATGTGGATCCTTTCAGTGACTCTGACTTCAAAATCGCAGCGGGATTGCAGGTTGGTCCACATCGGTTTAATTTGGGAAGTGGCCAGCGTTGGACCTGGCTGAAGTTATCAACTTCATCCCTAGCTCTCTTCTATCAGTGTTGTCTTTGATGGGGAAGTCACATTATTTTTCCAGAAACTGGAACATGCTGTCCTCATGATGTAACATGGTGTGTAGGATAAGCTATGACTAGGAACACATTTTTAAAACTTGAGTGGTGCATGCAACTCTTTAAAAAAATTCTCCTTCACCCATGTTGACTAACCAATATTTTGATTTAAATGGAATCAATATATATAAAAATAAAAGTTGCCATATACTTCTTATGTTTATAAATGTTACATGCCTATAAGACCAAATCAAATCTCTAAATTAAATAAATAATACTAGGTGAAAAGGATAATAACCATACTTGCAAAGCTTTTCCTATGTGCAAGGTCCAGTCTAAGTGCTTTATATCTACTTAGCTTACTAATTATCAGAGGCAGGTATCGTTCGGATCTCATCTGATGTACTGATGAGAAACTGAGGCACACAGTGCCTTCAGCTATTAAGAGTTGGAGTTCTACTTTGAACCCAGGAAGTTTGGCTTCAGAGAATGGGCACTTCGCAATTATGCTAAGTTTCCTCTCTGAAAACCAGTGAGCAATATTAAAGTGACAGATGGCACTGATCAGTTAACATTAATTTGCAGAGAGCTGGTTTAACTTGGGAGGGATACATATGAGCGGCGACTTGGTTCTTTTGATTTAGAGCATGGTGGATCATCACTCCAGTCACCATGATGATTCCTGTCATTATTTTCTTTCTTTAATAATGAATGTTTTTTTTTAATTTTTAAAAAAAGATTTTATTTACTTGAGAGAAAGAGAGAGAGAACATGAGACAGCGTGCGAGTACGGAGGAGCAGGTGGGAGGGCCAGAAAGGGAGAGAAAAGTAGGCTTCCTGTTGAGCAGGGATCCCTATGTGAGACTCGATCCCAGGACCCTGGGATCATGACCCGAGCAGAAAGCAGTCGTTCAACCGACTGAGCCACCCATGCGCCCTTTAATAATGATTGTTTTTTTTTAAAGATTTTATTTATTTATTCGACAGAGATAGAGACAGCCAGCGAGAGAGGGAACACAAGCAGGGGGAGTGGGAGAGGAAGTAGCAGGCGCATAGCGGAAGAGCCTGATGTGGGGCTTGATCCCATAACGCTGGGATCTCGCCCTGAGCTGAAGGCAGACGCTTAACTGCTGTGCCACCCAGGTGCCCCTAATAATGAATGTTTTAATCATACATCTGTTATTTGGATGAGCCAATGTAATAATGCGCTAAGAAACAGTAANAAAAAAAAAAAAAAAAAAAAAAAAAAAAAAAAGAAAAGAAAAAAGAAACAAAGAAAAATGAAAAATGACTCCATTGCATACTTATTTATTAAACTGTTAATGAACTTTTGCAAAGGCGGCATGAAAAATATAGGATCTGAGGAACACATTCTGGACAACATGCTGTGGGGATCTTTTGACCTTAGAGGCGCTGACTGACCTGTCGCGTGACCCCCCAAGTCTCCTACCGCTGATTCCCTCATGGAACTACAAGAGAGACCTTCATCTGTGTGGTTGCGTGGCCTTCTCTGGGCATCGACGTGATCACAAGCGATCGCAAGGGCAGGACAGCCTGGGGCATGACGGGTGATTAGACTGCTACGCAGATTCTCCAGAATTTACTTACGGTAAAACATTCGAATCACCTCTGAGATAAAAACTGCAGGTTTCTTACAAAGCTGGGCTCTCTCAGAAGCCTGTTCCGCTGGGGTCTGTAAGAAGCGCCGGGCCGGGGTGCCTCACAGGCGGGGCTGGCGTCAGAGGCTGAGGGGAAGGCGGGCGGGCAGAGCAGGTGGCGCCCGGGGGGGGGGG
>NC_048236.1:11618470-11699540 GCF_002007445.2 Ailuropoda melanoleuca
GGCGGGGAAGCGCTGCGCGGTGGGGCGCCGCTCGCCAGGACTGGCTCTGAGATGCGGGACCCGCGGGTGTGGGTGCCGGGGTGCTTCTGGTTCCGTCGCAGGCTCCTACAGTGACGAAGACCCTGGGCCGGCTGCGTGGGTCGCTCTCGTTTTGCTGAAGATGGACGGAGAACCCTGCGGCCGGTCAGGCTTCATCCGCGTGCGGGTGACTTGGTGAATCTGCGGGCAGGACTCGCCTGAGCGGTGACCGTGGGGGTCCCAGCTTTGACGAGTCCTGTAAAAAGAGGGCTGTCTCCCGAAAAGAAGGTCCTGACGCGGGCTTGGCGGCGGACACCGTCTTCCTGACTTGCTGTGCCACCAGCCCTCGGCGGGACTTTGCACCCCGGCAGTGCTCGGTCACTCCAGGTTGAGAGACGAAATGCTCCCTGACCCCTTCTGAGGTCTCGGGAGGCATTTTTAGTTCCTCTGCGGCACCAGAGAGTGTCAGGTGTTTTCGAAACATGATCCAGGGATTCACGGCCTTGAAGGAAATTTTCCAAAAGATGGCCCCTGAGAAAATGGCGGGATGCATTGTTTTCCTTCGGTCCCCTCTTCAGAGTAAGGGACACGGGACATCTGTCCTTCCGTTCAAATAGTCACTTCTTGGGAACGTTCTACCCTCTTCGTGGCACGAGCCTCAGCTGGGGCTGCTGTCAGTTGGCCCCAGGTAGGACCAGATTAGTGAGGAAGTCGATCAGCAGGCCCTGCCTTTCCTCCCTGGATGTGGCTAAGAGGCTTTTGAGATCTCCTTAGAGCTCACTTGCCAGGTTCCCACGGGGGCTCATTACAGGGAAAGGAAAATTTTCATGGTCATTTTTGGGACAAGCTCAGCTCAGCTAATGAAAAACCGGAGGAAGAGGCAGACCAGAGCAGGAAGCTGAGGATATAGAGCTCCCACATGAGAATATCAGAGAGTATTTTTTTTAGAATATACCAGGTTTATAAAAAAAAATTAGTTTCAGACCTTTCCCTTTGCAGCTGTGAAATTAAATATTAATGAAAGAAATGTGCTTTTAGCTCTGGTCCAGGAAAGGGTGCCACGAAGATGATAATATTGCCCAGCTGACACTCTGCATTCTTTTCCCCCTGGCTAGTGGTGGGCTGCACCGATTCTCTCCATTTTCTCTGGACTGGCGCCCTTTGCGTCTGATAGCCTGTTGCCATGGTATCATCCAGGCAGCTTCTCTGCAGAGGGGGCTGTTAATGGCCTTTTCTATTCCCAGTGTCAGGGAGGGAGTGGAGAGGGGGAACAACATCATTTAACTACTCAGATTAGTTGAGTAAGTCCCATGAATGTCAGTGAAATAATGGTGAAAATAATTGTGTGCAGAGGAGTTAAAAATAATCCCTTGATAAAATACTCTTCACACGTGGTGTGTACTTCGGAATTATGTGTGTGTGTGTATGTATGTACGTACGTATGTATGTGTGTTTGGTTTGAACTTTCCAATCCTTGATCTACTACCGAAATTTACCTTAGAGGATTTAGACAGATTTTCTTCTTATTAGATAATATACAGTCAGTTGACATAATACTGTTTCTGATCGGACAGAACTTCTATAATAAAAGTGCTTTCTTTATAGTAATTTAAAAATGTTTCTATTAATCCTATAGAAGTTTTCTTTCTTTTCTTTTTGCTATGGTTATCGATTATTGTCAACATTGCCTAGCTTTTAAAACTGCTGATTGTTTTAGTAGATTGTCTCTCATTTTGGTAACTTTAGTTTTATAACTTCTACAGAGTCAGCAAAATCCCTCCAAATCACTGTATCTTTGAATAGCTTAATGAAATAATTAGTTCTGTTCCTAAGCAGTTTGTTTATTCGCCTCTAAAGTCTACATTTTTTAAGTGACCCAGTTAAACCTTTAAGTTTGAATGTACTAAAGACATAGCTTCGCTCACGTATCTCTCTTCAACACCTCAACAGAAGTTATGGGAGAGAGGACCATTTGTGAGAGTTATAGTGCTGGCAACTTTAGAATATCTGAAGAAAGGGAAAGAATAAAATATGGCAGAGTGAAAATAATCTACTAAAGTTGTTCTCTATGCCTTAGAGTGTTGTTCACCCGCAGTATGAACAACATATTTTTAGATGAGTATTATCACTCTGCTTTATCATTGTTTTGGAGGCCATACACCCATCATTTTTTCCCCCTTAGAATTCAAAGCAGGAGCCAGTACCTTGACAATATCTTGGCTGTTGGAGTCTATAGCAGCGATCAAAGAAATCCCTAGAAATTTTTTCATGGGAAATTGAAGAATCTCCATGAAAACGGAGGATTTTGGTTGTGACCAGCAGGAAGAATGCAGATATCTGATTTGTACTTTTCGAAGCTTTGCATTAGGTTCTAATCACACCTCTGGAGACCCTCCAGGTTACTTACATTCCACAAGTGACAAGCAAGCACAGCAGTCCTTATAGGCAAAGCAATCCATTCAGAACTATGTTGCTGTCTTGCCACTTAGAAGCATCCTTGTAGATGGAAATGGCTTCATTGGGTATTGATGAATATATGCACACACATGCATGTGCTGTGGTGTGTGGGTTTAAATACACCCTCTCTGGACACACATATTTAGAAACTAGTAGTTACATTCAGTCTTTAAAAATGAAATTTTCGTAATCTGGTAGTACAATATAGAGGTTTATTTTACGCTCTTAACATCTGAAGTGAGGTTATTGGAGTTTCATGTCCACTTCTACATAGAAGCATATTTATTTGTCTATCCCTTTGCATGCGTCTGTCTAATATGAAGATGGGAAGGGCAGGACTGATTCAGGAGATGGTGGCTATGTCTTTGAGATCTATTACTCTCTGGCCATGTGTCCTGGGGTAGGTGGCTTAGCTGCTCTGGACTTCGGTCTCTAAACCTTTAAGAGATTTAGATCCATATGGTGTCTAAGTCCTCTTGTCATCCCAAATTTTATAGATGATTACCAAATCTGCAGGAAATAAGGATCTTTCTCTCAAGGTTCTCAAGCTCTAGAACTGCCAATCACTTAGAGGAGCAGCATATAAACATAGAGAAGTCATGATCTTAATGAGCTTTATAAAAGCATTTCAGAAATCCATGCTGGGCTGACTTACACGGTTGCTTCATTTCTATTGTGGTTCTTTTTTTTCCCTTAGGAATAAGCTGTGGACATAAGAACTTCTGCAGAAGTTTTTAAATCTTTTAGGAAACTGCCGGCTTAAATCAACTACAAAGGAGAAAGAAAAGAGAGAATAACCTTTTGTTACTTCCCTATTAAATTCTTAGGGATCAGAAATGGGAGAGAAAAAGGGAGAGGGAGGAGAAGGGGGAAGGGAGGAGGGCAGGAGAGGAAGGGGAGAGGGATCACTTTTGCTGCTAGAATGAAACTAAATATTTTTTGTTGATTACAATTTTTTAAAAGATTTTTGTTCAGATTTTCTTTTGAGTGGATTATTTACAGTTACTTTAACGATTTTACATGGAAACATAATTACTCATTATGAAAAAGTGAATTTATACTGATGAAAACCAAAGAAAAGAGTGAGTGAGTAATTGTGGATAGGAGATTAAAGGAAGGGTGGGAGCTATTTGCTGAGTTTTAGAGATGACAGCAGTTTTAATATCAATCAACAATTCTTGCATATTATTCTGAAAGCAGCTGAAGCTTCTTGAGACATGCAGTGTTAGACTTTGCTGATTAATTTAAGATGGCATAGACTTTTTGGAAGGCAGCTTGGCAAAATGCATCAATAGCTTTAAAAATTCGTACTATTTGGGGGCACCTGGGTGGCTTAGTTGGTTTAAGCCTCTGACTCTTGGTTTCAGCTCAGGTCATGATCTCAATGTTGTGGGACTGAACTTCCTTTTGGGCTCCGTACTTAGTGTGGAGTCTGCTTGTCATTCTCCCTCTGCTCCTCCCCCTGCTCACACACACACTCTCTTTCTCTCGAAAATAAATAAATAAATAAATACAATCTTTTAAAAAATCATACTATTTGACCTAATAATTCTAGTTTTAGATTCCATCCTAAGGAAGAACTGTGAAAAAATGAGGAAAGATTTATGTCAAAAGATTTTTACCCTTCGGTTATATTGCATATAAGTCAGTTCCCCCCTCCCCATGTTTTGACTTTGTTCCTTTCCATCATCTCCTGTTATAATCATTCTCTTTCAAATACCTTCATTCCTCTTTTCTGCCCCTCTTTTATCTCATTCATCTGGCAAACACTGACACTGAATGAACCCAAGGATGTCTACTCTTTCTCTGTGCCTAACCTTGTTGGAGAGAATTGCAGTCAGGCAAATATAGTAGCAGTATAAGTTGATGGTTACCAAACCCCTGATGCTATTTACTAATGCAGTCTATACATATTCCAAACTTAGCGACAATTTCTACTCCTCCTCTTCCTGAATCCAAGGACCAACATTTCTTTCCTCACAAAGCACCCTCAACTCTTCTTTGCCTTTCCGGATATCATGGTTTCTTTGTTTTCTTCTCCTTCTCTGATGTTGGCATCTCCTCTTTAACTGACATCAGTTTTTCATTTTTTTAGACCTCAGTCTTTGGGCTTTTCTTTCCTCACTGTGTTCTCTCACTCTCAATGACTGTGTATATACCTTCGGCTTTAAATGCCCCCTCTATGATGCTGACATCCAAGGTGTATCTTCAGCCCTACCTCCTCCCCAGACTCTCAGATGCAAATATTCAAGTATGCACTTGACAGAGCCACTGGGCCATTCAGTGACATTGCAGCCTCTTGACCTCCCCTTCCTGTCTGTTCTTTATTTTAAAAAATGTCATTCTGCACAAAGAAAACAACTTCCTTAATATTTTGGTGAATGTCCTTCCAGGTAAATTACAGCTATTTGTGAAGAACAGTACAAAGCGTTGGAAAATAAAACAACTTAGAACCAAAAGAATGTTAGAATTTTCTTATCCAAATTCATGATGTGGATTGTTTGTAGAATTTATTAGGCTTCTTATTTAATAAATGCAAATGTTAGAAAATACAACACATGGAACATCATTAGTAGCTAATAGTGCACTTAATGATAATTTGAATATTATTTTTTAAAAAACAAAAACAAACCCTTGCTAGTTGCCTCGGTTTTTAGGTCTATAATTCAGAAAAACAGAAAGCACACAAAATGTGAAAATACTTATTTCTCAGAGCATAGATTCACAGATATTCCCAGTTAGGATTTCACCCAGAATCAGTAGCATTAACACAGACATGCCACTTATGTAGATATATTTTGAAAACAACCTAAGGCTTATGGGAAAAATCACTGCCTCTATTTTGTGTGGTTGTCCTTAGGGAGAAGCAGAGCTGATATGTGAACGTTAATGACATAGATTCACTTTTGAAAAGTAGATCAGCTCAAAATTGTGAGTCAGAAACAATTTCTGAGCTCCATGGTTCTCAGCTTTTCCAAGGATGGGAACATCTTTTTAACTTCTAAAAAAGAGTCACAGAATTTCCTTGCAAAACAAAGCAAAATTAAACAAAAACCCTACACAAAAACGTGATAGCTGTTACGTTTATCTTTCTTTCAGTTGAGTAAATAAAGTGACAAAGAAGTTACTGTGAATTTGGTGATTCTGTAGGAAACTTGTATTCCTTTTTCTCCTTTCCCTTAATTTTCTTCTATATTCATATTTACTTTGTAGTTATATGTATTTTTTGATATGTCACCTTAAATTCTTTACAGTAAGAGTAGGAGTATTAAAAATTTAGTAATTTTTTTGACCAAGTTGTTTTTTTTTAAATTATGAATAGTTTATATTAAACCATTTAAGGCTATAAATACATATAGTTTAAGAAGTCAGACAATTCAACAGGGCTTGCAGTAAAAAACAGAAGTCTCCTGGGCACCTCTGTCCGCCCTCCCAAATTTCCAACTCCTTGGCAGCACTTTCAACCAACTGAGCTGTTTCTTTTGGTATTTATTTCTGTATCTCTAAATAGTAGATTTTTGTTGTACTTCTTTTGCTGTGACTTTATTATTACTACTTTTGCCGTTTTAGTCATAATGTATTGACTGATACCACTGATTGATACTTTTGCTTTTGACCAGCCATACATGTTTATTTCCTGTCTCCTCTTAATACAGCTGTAGCAGTTTGCTTAGGTCAATATCCAATGTTACCATTCTGACAATAGAAGAGGCTATTTTACAGATTAGGCAAGTGGCATACTCCGGCTACCTTTTCTCTCTTTATTTATAAAAAGGTAAAATTCTTTTTAATAGTTAATAATTGCTTGCTTTGTTATTTTGTATGGTTGTCCCCAGTTCAATCCCAAGCTCTTGTCAGCTGTCCAAATATAATCAGCTACATGAAGTTATCTCTAGTCATCTTCTTGAAGATACACCTCTTTGTACTTTCTAACTTGCTCTAAACTCTACTAGTTGCCCTTAAGACCTATTTCAGAGCAAACTGTTCCATCTTCCTAGTGATTTTTCTCACTCTTATTTTGAATTACCTGTGTTTTGATTCCCTTGTCTTCCTGTCTGTTGGTTTACTTCCTTGTTTTGGTGGAACATAACCTTTGGTAGTTTTCTGAGAAAGGTATATCTGAGAAAAGATTTTTTTAGACTTACCTTATCAGAAAATATTTTTTATTTCACTCTAACTTTGAATCAGTACTTTGGATATATAATTCTAGGTTGAAAATCTTTTTCCCCTCATAATTTTGACTTCCAGAGTTTCTGTTGGATGTTCCAATGCCAGTCTGTTTCTTGATCTTTTTTTTAAAAAAGATTTTATTTATTTACTTACTTACTTATTTATTTTAGAGAGAAAGAAAGAGAGAGAGTGAACAAGGGGTGGGGAGAGGGAGAGAATCTCATGCAGACTCTGCACTGAGCCTGAAGCAGGGTTCCATATCATGACCTTGAGCCGGAATCAAGAGTTGGATGCTTAACTGACTGAGCCACCCAGGTGCCCCTAATTCTTGATCTTTTGTAAGAAAAAAAAATTACTGAAGCTTTTAGGATCTTCTTTACTTTCCTGTTGTTCTGAAATTTCACAGTGATATGGCTTCAAGTAGGTCTATATTCATCTATTATATTAGGACTTTGTGTATCTTTCAGTGTGGAAACTAATTTCCTTCAGTTATGAGGAATTTTATTATTGTTATTATCTTGGTTATCTACTCTCTTGTTCTTCTGTTCTCTCTTTCTGGATTTTTTATTGTTTGGACCTTTGACCTACTGAACTTTTCTATATTTTCATTTCTATTTTCCTTCTTTTTATTTTACTTTCTGGAAGATTTCTTCTTCTACTATTTTTCTTTTGTTTCATATTTTTTGATTTCTCAGAGCTCTTTTTTGTTCTCTGTATATTATTATTATTATTATTATTATTTTACAATGTCTTGTTCTTGCTTCATGGATGCAATATGTTATTGAGGATATTAATGATTTTTTTGATGATTTTTCTCTTTTTGCATATCTGTTTCCTGTAAGATATTTTCTTCTTGGTATTTGCTCTGGTCTCTGTCTTTCATATGTGATACTTTCCTCAAATGTCTGGTGATTCTTATCTGTCTTCTCATTTTTAAGTGGGGCATTAGAAAGCTGGTTGGAAGCTCTGTACCTATGAATGGGTCTGATTGCCATGATCTGTCCTGCAGGGCAATCTGGTCATGCTGCAGTATCTTTAGAACTTTGCTCAAAACTGGTATGAATTTCCACAGTAGTTACCTCTAATTTTCTTCCTGGAATGTTTGTACTCAGTTTCCAGTAGGCTGGGGGTTGGGGGGTGGTATCTCAAAATTCATATGTAAACTTTTACTTAATTCTACCTATATGGTTGCATTGGATGTTGAAACTGATGATGTCATACACACACTAAAGGAATATGGAAAGGTTTATACTTACCTAATGGGGGTTTCCAGGGGAGAGCAGCACGGGTTTCTCAAACAGGCCCAAATGACTTGAGGCAGCAAGGAAAGGAGACTGGCCTGGCTTTTATTGTAGTTGGGGTTGGGCTAGCTGAGGGCTTGTCTGGGAAGAGGATGACATGGTTCGAATCTCCCAGCTACTCCAAAGCAGGGAGCACCCAGGCTTTCTTATTAGCTTGCTTAGATGCTGCACAAGGGGAAGAGGGAGGGGTGAATTTGGGAGCTGCCAGTAGTCAAACATCAAAAGATGGAGTCAGAACCCGCCTTACAGGAATGCTCTGAACAGAGGGCAGGAGGAATGAGTCAAGGACAGCTTTCCATTTACAGAAAGTGTTACTAGGGGAGATGGTCTTACCCAGATCCAAGATAGAGAAACTAATTTATAAGTTCATTTCTCCCTTTGCGTGACTAATGATGAAGCTATGAGTTTGTAGTCACGTGATTCTGTAGTTAGGAAAACTTGTTAAAAAGCCTTTAAAGCCTCGGTTTTCATTGTGCGGTGGGTCACCAGCAGCATCAGCATCTCCTGGGAATTAGGTACAAATGCAAATTCTCAGGCCCCACCTCAGACCTACTGAATCGAAACTCTGGGGGTGGGACCCTGCAGTCTCTGTTTTAACAAGCCCTCCAGGTGATACTAACACACACTTAAACTTGAGAACCACAGATGGAGAGCATACAAGTTAAGACAAGTCGGAGAGGGATCTGGAGAACTAAATGGCATAGTGTAATGAAGAAATAGGACTTTTAAAATTTGCACTGGCAGGTGGAAAAAACAGGGCACTGTCCTTGAGAAGGGCAGGTGGGGGAGGGGAGGGACAGGAGGGAGAGTTTTGCAGAGAGAAGAGGAGCCCAGACACATGGCCTAGAGCCTGAGGGGGAGCAGAGTTAGTGAAAATTTCCAAGAGGGGGGAGGACCACAGAACTCTTAAGAATGATGATGTGTGGGGGCGCCTGGTTGGCACAGCGGTTAAGCTTTTGCCTTCGGCTCAGGGCGTGATCCCGGCGTTATGGGATCGAGCCCCACATCAGGCTCCTCTGATGAGCCTGCTTCTTCCTCTCCCACTCTCCCTGCTTGTGTTCCCTCTCTCGCTGGCTGTCTCTATCTCTGTCGAATAAATAAATAAAAAATCTTAAAAAAAAAAGAATGATGATGTGTGATTTTCTGTTGTAAGTTTTCTGTGTTGTAATATCCCTCACTCAGTCACAAGTCATCAATAGGGTACATTATACACAGCGAACTTGTGTGGTGCAGCAGGGAAGGGAGGAGAAGACACCAAAGGAAGAAAAAAATCCACCAGAGAGGGTACATATTTTTTATTTTTTATTTTTCCTTACTGGTGTATTCCCCCATGCATTGAGTATTTGCTGGCTGATTGACTAAATAAATGAAGTGTCTGAGTATTTTTAGAATTTATGGAAAGGATCTAGGCCTTTTTTTTTTTTTAAAGAAGTTATTTGTTGCCTTAGACATCTTAGGTATTGAAAATAAAAATGAAAAATAATTGGCATGCATATGATGTTTTTCCCCTTAAAGTGGTAGGCAAATTCCTCATAAATAGAATATACCTATATCTATAAATATCTATATACATTATAGTATCTGCATTTCCCTTGAAAATTCTAAAAATGAAGACTTATCCCCAGAGATAGACATCTTAGAAATTTCTAGAATACTTTTTCACATACTTTTACAAAGTTCAACATTCTTACAAGGGAATGCTGGAAAATAAAAATAATGCAAAAAGAGTGGCTAAAGTTCTCCATAACAACACACCTGGAGATGAATGGAATCACGTGGAATTTTCGAGCTGGGTGAGACCCTCTGTTGTTTGTCACTCATGCTGTCAACCAACTCCTTCTCTCATCTCTAATCTGTAATTAATTCCTCTTATGGAGCCATCTGTGTTGACTCTTGACCTTTTTTATTTCTCATCGTCTTGCACCTAGATTATTACGATTATTACAGTAGTCGCACCCACCAATGGTTCTCCTGCCTTGCGTCTCTCTTCCCTTCTACGCCTTACTTTCAGGCACTGCAGAATGAATCTTGGTAAAGACACTACTCTTATGCTATTGGTCTCTTCAGGGGCTTCCTGTTGTGCAAAGGGCAAAATCCACAATTCTTGTCCTGGTGCCTCGGGCCACAGGGGGCCATCCATCCTTAAACCTCCTTTGTCCCCATTTTCCTATGAAAAACATATCACTCTAACTAGGTTGTCCTGTGTCTGGCCCTCTGGATTTTCGTACTCTGGCCTTCATCTTCCTCTTCAAGTCTTACTTCAGGTGTTAATATTTCCTCTCTATAAGCTTTTCTGATGAACAAACCCAGTGATTTTTCCCTTGTTTTTGAACTTTGAAAGCACTTTCCATCCCTTGTATTTGGCTCCTAATTGTGTGATAAGGGTTACTCTCTATTGAGCTAAGCCCCTACTGTGTGCTCAGTACTGTTCTAAGCCATTCTTAATTCATTTATTCATCACACAATCAGATGAAGTAAGTCCAGTTATTACCTTTATTTTACAGATGAGAAAACAGGCATGAGCAGGTTAGGTAACTTACCCAATTCAAAGTGTCTGGCTCAGAATCTCCTCTCTTATTTACCCATTACTGCCCCTCAGTGTGTACAGCTCTAGATTGCTTGTTTATTCTCCGTGGTTTAGTGTGTACATTAAAAAAAAAAAAAGATTTATTTATTTATTTGAGAGAGAGCAGGGGGAGGGAAAGAGAATCCTCAAGCAGACTCCCCCCTGAGCAAAGAGCCTGACCGGGGCTCGATCCCAGGACCTTGAGATCATGACTTGAGCAGAAATCAAGAGTCGGATGCTTAAGTGACTGAGCCACCCAGGTGCCACACTCAGGTGTGTTGCCTTCCCAGTTAAATTGTGTGCCCCTTGAAGGCAGAGACCATGACTTGGATGCATGCTGCAAAAGACCCCGCAGAAAGCTATGTGCTTAAATGAATATTGAATGGTTGAGTTGAATGGTTTATGGAGCCTTTTTCCTTCCTGAGATGATACAGCTAATTTTCATTAATTGAAAAGACAGTCTCAAAATCAGATTTGACTAAGTCATGACCGAATGAAAGGTAAAAATCAAGGGGGTAAACCAGTGTCCTGGCCTCGCTGCTTGGGTTCAGTGGAGTCTGATCATTTCACAAATTACACCATGTCAAAGTCTGAAAAGTAATGAGTGCTTAATGAGCTTGCACGCCTTTCTCTGTTCTTTGGAGGGGGTGGAAAGTGAACTTGGGTAAGGCCTGCATGTCAGCAAATAAGAATTAACTAGCCTTGACTCTAGAAGTTGCAGCTGAGTGACCATCATTGAAAATGCAATTACTTTTTTCTATTTTTTTTTTTTAAGCCAAGACTGAGTTGTGGGAGGAAAGGTTTAATAAAATTTCTCTGTGTGCTCAGGGGGCCCTCACGGACAAGCTGCTCACGGAAAATTCCACAAAAATGCCTGGCATAGCAGGAAGAGGCAGACGTCCAGACATATGACAGAGAGATATGTCTTTTAACCCCCTGAATTTACTGCATGTATCCCAAGTTGTGGCTTTTGATTTTCTTTTTTTCTTCATAGAATGAAAGTCTTCAGAAGCTTTTCCAGATGACTTAAATTATTTATAAGGCTATGCAAAATGAGTAACGCTTACTTTCTTAAGAGCCATTCACTTTTAAAAAGTGGATATGGGTCCCAAATTACATGCCACCTGAGTGTTTTAATAGCATTTGCTGGTATATTTCAAGTAGTTTATAAGTGAAAAGAATGACTTGTACTTATTTTGTGATTATTATTAACCCCTATAAAATTTGCTTTTTACACTCTTTAGAGACATACACACTCTTTTAAAGAAGTACGTTTATTTTGGGTCATGAACTAGACCTATTGGGCAGTTCTGGGTGTACAAAGAACCTGGTCTGTTCTTGCTCTGGAGGCATTTACCTCTGGCAGTGAAGGTCAGTGGGGCTGAGGCTCACTTCCTTCAGCCACACGATCTTTCAGACATTTCAGCACCCTTGATAATATTCAGACTTTGTTTAAACTCCATCAGACCTAGATTTGATTTCCAGAATTATTTTCCCTGTCATGACCTGGGAGGTAATCACCCCCAAGGCTGCCAGTTGTGGCTTGCAAGCTGTGCCGCCAACTGGCACTTTGTATGGTTGCACAGTGCCCAGCTTGCACATTAGCACATGACAACCCTGATCGCTGTGTCTAGATGATTTTTGCAGATTTCTAGTCTTTCTTATTCTGTGTTGTATCACTGGCTTACTACATTTCTGGAGGAGACTACCTTACTTTTATCCCCATGTACTAACTATATAAGATACAAATTAAAGAAAAACAAAAATCAGAAGTTAATTTTAAATACAAGACAATAATAAACCAAAGATGAAATGGCTGGGTGAATGCATTCTCAAACTTCGGAAGTAAAGCCATAATCATGGAAACATGTTCTGTGAGTCAGAACGTTTTGCTTCTACTACTGGTTCAGTTACTTATTAATATTTTGAGCCTCCTGGGTTAATTTGTTCCAGCCTATAGGAAGGGGAAACCACACCAGGCCTGCCTGCTTCCCTGGGTGATTAGGAAGCTCACAAGACTACACAAGAGAGAGTGTGATAGATAGAAATGCTACATGCATTTGTAAGGCCCGGTCTTCATGATGAACACAGGGTGTTGGAGTGGTCTAGAAAGAACTGGGGTTAATTTTGAATTTTGTTGTGCATTAGGAGCCGCATTGTGTAACCCTCTCTGCCTCAAACACTTAGCACGTAGGCCTGAACTCCATGTTTTTTAAATGAATGAAAAAAAAATAGATGAAATTCACAAATCCAGAGAAAAACATTGATACAACTCTCAAATTGAAGCATTGATACATTGGTCCAAACTCTCAAATTTTCCAAATCAACAAATATATTTTTAGAATGCTTACTATGTGACAGAAAGATAGGCCCTGGTTATATAGCAGTGAACAAGGCCAACTGGTCTTTGCCTTTAAAAGGTGTATGTGCTGGTGGGGTGGGAAGACATTTAAAAAGTGATTAAAAATGTACTGAGTATTATAGAGAGATATGTAGGTAATAATTAAGAGTCTGGCAATTGCTAGTTTAAAGACTATTTAAACACATTGAAATATATGTGCATAAAACTTACCTCTAAAAGGAGTTTTTAGAACAAAAATTGGCAATTGATTTGGTTTGCCCGACTCTTCTTATTTTCTTCGACAGGACAGACTTGTAGATTCTCTGGGCTATCTATTTACAGACACCTAATGCATGATAGACACAAGACAGATTTTCCCAGAGAACATCTAGTGACATTATCAGCTTCAAGTTTAAATGTAAAACACACTCCAGATTTTGAATGCTTAATACTTAAAAAAACGGAAAATATGTCCTTAATGATTTTTTATATTGATTACATGTTGATGTGATAATATTTTGGATACATTGGATTCAATATATTAAGATAAATTATACCCGTTTCTTCCTTCCTTCCTTCCTTCCTTCCTTCCTTCCTTCCTTCCTTCCTTCTTTTCTTTTTCTATTTAGAGAGGGGAGATGCTCTCTAAAAAAAGAGGTGGGGGGGGGAGAATTTTAGCAGCCTCCATGCCTTGCATGGAGCCTGACATGGGGCTCGTTCTCAGGACCTTGAGATCGTGACCTGAGCTGAAATCAAAAGCCAGACGCTCAACCGACCGAGCAACCCAGGCACCCTATGTAGGCACCCTACGTTTCTTTTTATTTTTTAAAATGTGGTTCCTAGAAAATTTAAAACTATACGTGTGGCTCACATTTGTGGCTCATATTAACTTTCTACCAGGGAGTGCTTCTTTAGAAATTAACAGACTCTGTCTCAGACATGGAAGCAAATCATTAGAGGTCAATGGGACAAGTACTTTAAGGGAGGCAGGTAGAAAGCGTAGAGGAGGGTGCAGTCATTTCACTGGTGTGCTCAGGAAAAGATTCTAAGGGGAAGGGAAGGCAGGCCAGGGAGAGAGCAAAGAATGCATAAAGCAGAGGAGAAAGACTGGCAGCTTTACGAAAGCATTTAAGAGTGACAGGAAAAGGAGCCTATAAGCAGCAGCAGAAACTATAGAAATACTATTTTCATAGTTTCCCATGATATAGTTAAAATTGTGTATAACTTATTTAAAACATTATTCTTTGTCTTGCTATCTGAATATTTTTTCTGAGAATAATTGCTCGTATATCATAAAGGTATTACCTGACACCACTAGATGGCACTGTGCTATTGGATTGAAAAGCCGGCTAGCAAGGAAGAGGGCAATTTCTTGACTTCGAGTGGCCTAAATTTTTCAAAGTACTCCTATCATTTTTGAGCATGCAAACCCAAAATATGTATGTTTATTTACTTATAAATTGTATACCTAATACTGCACTAGTACGTTACGTCAATTATAAGACGAACACAGAAAAATTGAAAGAGAAATAGCCAGGACGAAAATTGTATTGAAGTTCTAATGTTTTTCCTATACGCTAATGGCTGTGTGTGTGTGTGTGTGTGTGTGTGTGTGTGTGTGTGTGCGCGCGCGCGCGCGCGCACGCACATGCATGCACACCTATCACTGGGATGTGTTGCACCCCACTCTGAAGAACGCTGGTCTATTTCATGATTTGTGTCTTTATAAAGATGGAAGTATACCAAAAATCTAAAACAAAACATTTTGCTATACATACGTATTAAAATATGCGTTGCAGTTACGTATCAATCTATTTAAAGTACTGAAATTAAAGACTAAAATGAAAAAAGGTCAAGACTTGTTTGCTTGGAGATATATATAAAATATAGAGATATATTTTTCCATTTTAAACCAGATTGGGTCTAATAAATCAGAATCATGAATGAGTTAGAGTAACAGACCGAGTACTACAGAATTCTTTCTCTGGTATATATTTTGTTGTTTAAAAATCAAAGAGTTAACTTTTTTACAAAAAAGTAACAACCAAACAAACCAAACAAAATAATAGATATAAATGTTATCAATAGATTAATGGTGGTGCCCCATGTCAGACAAATATGTAGAATTGAGATGAGAAAAAACCCCAAATAATTCCTGGCTTCATTAAAGGAATACAACTGCATTTTTTTTTAAAGATTTTATTTATTTATTTGACAGAGATAGAGACAGCCAGCGAGAGAGGGAACACAGCAGGGGGAGTGGGAGAGGAAGAAGCAGGCTCACAGCAGAGGAGCCTGATGTGGGGCTCGATCCCATAACACCGGGATCACGCCCTGAGCCGAAGGCAGACGCTTAACCACTGTGCCACCCAGGCGCCCCTACAACTGCATTTTTGCCCTGATTTTATAGAACTTTTTCTGCAGAAGAAGGAGGCAGGGGCTGGATCACAGGGAGATAAACATGAAACCCACCTCTGTGATTTGGGGGTGGGGAACAGATTTCAGAGAACAAGGCTTATGGGGTAGGCAGAGACGCCAAACAGGTGTCATCTAGAGAGGGATAATTCCTGGTAATTACACTTGTATAATATTTTAAATCTTTTTTTCTGTAAGAAATGTAGGGTGTGGTATTGATAAGAGCTGGATTCAGGAGTTAGTGACATCCATGATCACTGTGATACCTTTTAACCAGTTTATTCTTCAGTCCTAACTCACTTCATCTGTCCACTAATACAGTAACATACTTTTTAATAGGAAACGAAGACACAGAAAGGTTAAAAGCTTGTGAGGGTCTCAAAGTTAGCAAGTGGGACACCTAGGATTTAAAACTAGGCAGTCTGGATTTGGGGTCTGTGCTCCTGGGCATGAAGCTTTTTGAAGCAGGGAGTGGGCAAGGGCAGCCTCAGGATGTGTCTGTGGCTGGTGGTAATGGGACCAGGTGGCTGTTCTCTTAATGAGCTCCTGGGAGTGTCTGGGCCCCAGATGTTAGCAATTTTCTTGAGAATGTGAAGTCTACTCAGCTTTGAGTATTTTTTGACTTCCAGGACAAGAGGAAAGTAATGTCTATAGAATCCCTAAAGGCACTTGTTCGTATAAGGGTCTTTAAAAAAAAAAAAAATTCTGCATGTAACCATATTTTAAAGCAGATCAACCGTGACTACATGGCATGAGGAACCCTTAATTCAAAAGAATGCTGTAGCACGTTTGACACCTGGCTTTTCCAAATGTCCATGCTGGGATTAGATTTTTTTTTTTTAAGATTTTATTTATTTATTTGAGAGAGAGAGAGACAGAGATTGCGAGAAGAGAGCGTGAGCGGGGAGAAGGTAGAAGCAGGCTCCCGCGAGCGCAGAGCCCCGCATGGGGCTCGGTCCCTCAGGAGCTGAGCAGAAGGCGGACACCCACCCGACTGAGGCACCCAGGCGCCCCGCTGGGATAAGATGTTTGATAGATTGATTGAGTTGTTACTTTTATGGTGGGAGGCATTTTGAGTAGACCTGGTTTTTCAAAGTAAGGAATGGAATTTTGGGAAGGAAGTAAGCTAAAGATTTACTAAAGCCAACAAAGCCTCTATTTTTCTTTTCTTCTTTTCTTTTTTTAAAGATTTATTTATTTGTTTTAGGGAGAGAGACAGCAGGGTGAGGGGAAGAAGGAGAGAGAGAGAGATAATCCTCAAGCTGACTCCCTGCTGAGTATGAAGCTGGACGCTTGGCTTGATCCCAGGACCCTGAGATCATGACCTGAGCTGAAATCAAGAATTGGATGCTTAACTGACTGAGCCACCCAGGCACCCCTCTATTTTTCTCTTAATCACAAACCTGGGTAAATAATAGAGTGTTGGGCAATTAAATTGATAAGTAGCAACAATTTATTTTTATTTTATTTTGAAGATTTTATTTATGTATTTTGGGGGGGGGCAGAGGGAAAGGGAGAGAGAGCGTCCAAGCAGACTCCGTGCTCAGCGCCGAGCTGCCCGGGGCAAGGTGTGGGGCCCACCACCAGGTTTGATTCCTGGACTCTGAGATCACTACCTGAGCCAAGAGCGGGCCACTTAACTGACTGCGCCACCCAGGTGGCCCAACAATTCCTTGTTTAAAAGTCCTTATATTAATTACTTGTCCATTAATTAAAGCACCATTCTGAAAACCTTTTGCAATTCACGTTTGGGATCTGCTTTCTGTTTGCTTTGGTCCTTGGAAGTAGTGGGGAATTGAATTTATAATCCTCCTCACTTGGCTGAGTCACCACGAGGGGGGTCAGTCATCCCAGCTCTACTCACTGAATTGGAGGAAGTCAACATCTCCATGGCTTTGGGGGTTGGATTCTGCCATCATGAAGTGGGTGGAGGACCATGTAGATGATTTTTATTTATTTAAAATCCCAAACAAGAAGTAATAAAATAGAAGGGACTTAATGGGTTAATTTTTGCCCCACAGGCAGGCACTGTCTCAGAACCTGGCTCACCTGATTCTGCTAATGACTCAGCTCCGAAGGGTACCTCATTCCGGGAGGTGAATCATGTACTAACAGTAAGTTACACATGTGACTGGGAGAGATGGCTCCTTGGTGCTATATTTAAGCCAATGACCACCATCTTTTCTGTGTGTAATTCCTCAGATATGTCAGATTAGTTCAACGAAAGAGCTGCACTTTTTTGATGAGAACATGGTCGCCATGTTGGCTTCTCTTGCCTTTGTGCCATTTTGAAGATCAAATTTTTGAATTTCCCAGACTTTGGGAAAACTGAAGAAAACCACAGTTTCAGGTTAGTTTGAAGGGGCTGCCATGCTATGACATGACTTCTATGAAGAAATACCAACATAGCACCATATATGAGTACTTCCATTGCTTTGTTTGCAGGTTACGTGTGTGTTCTAGGCTAATGTATAATGCCACTAGACCAAACTCTGTCAGTTCTGCTTTTAGTCATGACTGATTGATATTAATATCTTTTCACTGTCCTACTGGTCTCGCTTAGTATAAAGTTCTAGAATCGTAGCATTAGTCTATGACACATGTAAGTTTGGGACAGAATTGAGCCTTTGGAACCAACCAACCTACTAGGCAACATGTGATTCTACATGACAGAATTAGAATATGCTCTCTAAATATTCAATAAAGAACATTTTTGGGGATAAGGCACTGATATTAATGAATAATTTCGTTTATAGATATACATCTAAAAACCACTTAAAAGCATTGTGATTGCATTCTATTATGCCCATCTTAAGACATACACAAAATTATAATTTTAAAAAAGATGAGGTAGACAAATAAATATAAACTGAAGCCCCGATCTTTCCTTCTTCCCTACCCTGGGTCATGTGCTCCCTGTGTGTCTGTCTTGGACTCCTCTGCAGAGGTTCCCAAACTTAGATCCACCTTTCATACAGCTATGCAAATAAAAACAAAAACCAGTATCATCATCCCAGAAGAAACTTTTCAGAGTCTTCTTGTCCCACTTCTTGTTTTTTAGGCACACTTAACAACATTATTTCTAAGGTGAACATTGATTCTATATAGTTCCCAAATTTCTAAATTTTAAATAAACTTCCTCAGTAAGGTGTGGGAGTAGAGTTATCCCAAATAACTGGAAAAAATGTGTAAGCGGGTTATATCACTCTGTGATTCATGACCCCTGTGTGTCATTCTCTCCCCATGGAACCACATGTTCTCTTGAGAACTGGTGGTGCCCAGGACGTGGGAAAATGTATCTCTGTCCAGGATCCCCATCCTGCGGCCTGAGTCACATGCCTATAAAACCTTGGGAAGGTTGGGGAGACATGTAAGACGAAGGTATAATCTACCCGTAGGCGCAGCATCATTTGGTTAACCTCTGGCAGCTCCTACAAAGCCACTTCTTCTTTTTTTTCTTTTTTAAGAAGTTTTTATTTAAATTCCGGTTACTTAACATACAGTGTAATATTAATTTTAGGTGTACGATTGATTCTTTTTTAAAACTTTTTTTATTATATTATGTTAGTCACCATACAGTACATCCCTGGTTTCCGATGTAAAGTTCGATGATTCATTAGTTGTGTATAACACCCAGTGCACCATGCAATACGTGCCCTCCTTACTACCCATCACCAGCCTATCCCATTCCCCCGCCCCCCTCCCCTCTGAGGCCCTCAGTTTGTTTCTCAGAGTCCATAGTCTCTCATGCTTCATTCCCCCTTCTGATTACCACCCCTTTCTTTTTTTTTTAATGTTTTTTTTATTATATTATGTTAGTCGCCATACGAATGTACTGTACAAAGCCACTTCTAATTCACAATTAGACTGAATAGAAGGGCACATTCACTTTTTTTCCCATGGTAATTTGAAACTGCCCTGAAAACAGCTTGTTCGAATGGGGAGAGGGTAGGGCATTTATTAAATCATCATCGGGAGCCAGAGAGGAAACTTGTATGTGTCTAATATTTCCATTTGCTAACGATGTGTCTAGGCCTGGTTACCACGGCTTCTGAGAGTTTTCATCCCGATGCCAGGCAGGACTGGCTTCCTTTAGGAATGCTTTCTCTCTTTGCAGATGGTCTTGGTTCAACATCTTCCCATTCACCACGGCTGTTCACTCCTACTTGTCCAGAGAGATTTTTTTTTTTTTATTCTACATTTTTTAGCATGGCTCACAAGATTTTCCAGCATTTTCACAGACATTATTTCATTTGGTTGATCCCCATAATCCTCCAGGCAGAGAGAGTAGCTTGTTGGTGTCCCAATTCTATGGATAAAGAAGCAGTCCCTCCAAGAGATCAAATGACTTCTAATAAAAGCAGAGCTAGGAGAACGTTGGTCCTTTGACTTCTACCCCAAAGGATAAGAAATATTATAGCACAGAAAGTACACTTTGTTACAGCATTAAGCATATCCAGATTAATTCTAATGTATTTTTTATTTCCGCTGGATATGTTGCAATCCATCTATTGCTGTCTGGAGCTCATTTAGTTAGAGCCACCTCTTCCCGGTATAAATGCCTTGGCTGTGTTCATATCCCCCTCCCTGCAGCACTAATTACCCTAGTGCTAGGACACTGATTATGAGAAAATAAAGTGTGTACTGACATCGTAAGCCCCCTTTTAAATGAAACTCTGGAAGGAAGTGCTGCCTTTCAGAACTGTGTCCTTCCCTACGGAAAACATTCAGTTGCCTTGTAGAGAGACCGGAACTGTACACGGGCCTTCCCGCCACAGGGGGTCACCAAGATCAAATCGGCAGCCTAAGAGCCAAGCCAGCTAAGTGAGAGGTGTCAGGCAACAACCAGCTTACGCATTCTTGGATCATTGTGCTCTGCTTTATCAGGCAGGTTTTGCTTGGGGAAAGGGAAGGAGTTTCCCTTTTGCTTCCTAACCAAGATTTCTCTCACTCTGGCTGCTTTGGTATTTGTCTCTTTGCGCCTGGATCTGCCTCTTCACATTTTGTCTCTTCTTCCATCCACTCTCAGCATCCCGTCTTCGTCTCTTTCTGTATTTCTTTCTGTATCTCTTCGTCTCGTCTCTGTATTTCCGGGTTTTGTTTGTTTCTTCCTCATTGTCCGTCACCTTAATTTTCTATCAGCATGTCATATCGCCAAGAGATGAAAGAGTCTTAAAAATTATGAGGGAGTATGTGCGGCGATCTGGCTGCGACATCTGTCACCCCATTGATCGCCAGGGTTGATTCGGCTGATCTGGCTGGCTAGGCGGGTGTCCCCTTCCTCCCTCACCGCTCCATGTGCGTCCCTCCCGAAGCTGCGCGCTCGGTCGAAGAGGACGACCTTCCCCGATAGAGGAGGACCGTTCTTCGGTCAAGGGTATACGAGTAGCTGCGCTCCCCTGCTAGAACCTCCAAACAAGCTCTCAAGGTCCATTTGTAGGAGAACGTAGGGTAGTCAAGCTTCCAAGACTCCAGACACATCCAAATGAGGCGCTGCACGTGGCAGTCTGCCTTTAAAAAATGAGGGAAATTTAGAACAGCTTCCTTTAAGAATTTTTTTTTTAAAGATTTTATTTATTTATTCGACAGAGATAGAGACAGCCAGCGAGAGAGGGAACACAAGCAGGGGGAGTGGGAGAGGAAGAGGCCAGGCTCATAGCAGAGGAGCCTGATGTGGGGCTCGATCCCATAACGCCGGGATCACGCCCTGAGCCGAAGGCAAAAGCTTAACCGCTGTGCCACCCAGGCGCCCCCCTTTAAGAATTTTTGGATCATTCCATATGTGGCTGTGTTTGACTGAAATTTATTTATTTATTTATGGACATGTTATTTCCTTATCCTAATCCCTAAATGTAAAACTGAAATACACGTATGTCTTGTTTACAGTACCTCTCCTGCATTAAGTGCCCTGATGCGTACCTTTCCCAATCACTCTGCAATTCTCCATCAGATCCATGTGCATACACAGTCGTAGAAATCTTCCACAAATAGGCTCTTTCTGAAGTGTGCCTGCAGAGAAGAAGGACGCCAGCAGGTGGCAGTCTCACCCAGTAGAAGGGTTGAGAATGGTTTCATTGTGGTTTTTCCTTTAAGACAGTTGGCTTATTTTTGAATGAACTATTGAAGAACCGAAGTTAGGCTCTTGTTTGTTTTTAAGCAAGCTCTGAGTTGGTTTAAAGAGAAAGTATATCCTCTCAGCCCTGTACCACTACATCCCCAAAATGGTGAACGGATTGTTCTCTCATTAAGAACACAGCTATTGGATTGAGATACAATCTCACTATTATCTGGGCATCTCAGTGTCACTTAAAATTTCTATTCTCTTGCTAGGCGATTGATTCATGATTCAGAACAGAGCTCCAATAGTGCGTTTCTTTGGATATGTACAGCGGTATCCTAGCACCTGAAATTTTGGACTTAGTTTTCACCTGCACCGACCACACACCCTCCCACCCCATTTTCAGACGAGAAAATAGAGATCTGGGAAGGATTTGTTCGAAGACGTGCAGCTGTGGGGAAGAGGATCCACGTTAGGGCTAAAATCACGAGCCAGAATAGCTGGGTCTTCAACAAGCTTGAATGATAAGCTGTTATTCAAGTCTGGAGCTAATGGCAATACTGTTGACCTTGGGATTCTCTGGAGTCCAGTCTCTGCTCTCCACGGCGTTGCCATCTTCAGACTGAGGGGGCAAAAGTAACATCAGGCTGGAGAGGGCTGTCAAAACCTGCGCTTGTTCACAAGTGATTACGTTCAGTGTAATCCCCATAGCAACGTAGCAAAGTGCCTGCCCAGAGCAGGATGATAAAGATGATTATGTTAGAGAAGGAAGGAAATCCTAGGGCCAGCTTGATTGAGGAGGGGCTGTTCTGCACATCAGCTTGCCGGGTTGCTTTTCCTTTGGCGGCAGCAGGAGCAGTGCTGTTCGAGATGGGCCTGTGGAGATCGTTGTCTACATAATCAGCCAGAAAGCCCTTCTCCGTGTGGGTCTGTAGCAGGCGACTGCCTAGCAAGCCAGAAATCACTCTGGTTCACTTTTGCTAGCTCCTGCAAGTGTTTGAAGATGAAGGACATCTGCCGGCCAATCCCTGCCATTTGCCACGTGGTTCAGTGATTCGGATCAAACTGCAGGGCTCTGGGCCGAGGAGCAGATGCTAATGGGTAGTTTTTCCAAAGGAGAATGCTTGCCAGCCTTGGCCGATGAAACCTGGCTTAACAAACATGGGGACAAGCTCAAGGCAGGCCTCCCCAAGCAGTCACTTTGCCAGTGTTTTTAGAAGTGGTTTAAGGGTGTTAGGTATCGTTGAAATATTTTTGTTAAGTGGCGCGACTCTATTTAGCAGAGGATGTGGGTGCTTTTGCTAGAGGCGACTAGAGGGCGCTCTTTTGGTCTAGCCAGTTAATACCAGCTTGGTAGACATGGAGGTGCATGGCCCCGATCTTTCTTCAACACAGAGCTTGCCGCCAGATGTGGGGAGTGCAGTGAGCAGACGGCCTGTAGTTGTGTGATTCTTCTGTGTCTGCCTGAGCTGTGGAGAGCTGCCTCGCCCTATGTCTCCCTCTGCTCCAGGACCTGAGATGGAGACAGCCATCTCCATCCAACACAGACCACCTCTGACGAGCTCTACTCGCCAGAGCTCCCAGCTGCGTTGGCCAAGTCTCATTGGGCCTTGTTGGGCATTGAATTCCTCTTCTTCCTTTGCCTGCTCCAGCTTTGTCCCCTACCCTTTATAGGGGTTGATTCCAAATCCATCTCAGCATCTGTTTGGGGGAAACCCAATCTGCAAAAACCACCCTATCTTTACAGCTTGGGAAACTTTTGGCCCCATAGAGTGAGTGCCTAAAAGTCTTTTGTGGTAATTTAACTTTTTGATAACATTTACATAATAAAAGAAAGCATTACCTTTACAAAGTCTCAGAAAGGAAAAAAAATATCTGGTGCTAACACTATAGAAACAGTCAGTTATAAATTGACTCTCAACACAGCCCTCTTAATGACTTTTTGACAATGGGAGGAGAAGGTTTCTCTGTTCTTGATTTGCAAGCCGCCAAATATCACACTCTGGAGGATTTCACACGTGGTTCTTTATTAATGAATTGCCCTAAATGATTTCACATGTTTCTGCTTGTGCTTTGTGGCTCCATCAACCTTCCTAGCTAGTTTCAAAATACTAAAGCATTGCCTTACGTTTGTTGCGGGTGGGGCCAATGTTTCCTACCTCGTGATTTCCTGTAGGGGGAGGAGGGGGAGCAGGAGAAGGTGGGGTAGGTGTCTCTAGGGCACGAGGCTGGACTCTATTGCCCTAGCAACTTTGTTTCTAGAGATTGCTGGATTTGTACTTGACCCTTCAATTAACCAATTGGGTAGTTTTCTAATCTAATGGACTGAGTTAGGAAAAGAAAAAATCCAAAGGAATAAATGACCTCAGTTTGAAGGTTGCAGCACGGGTAATGATCAGAGGTCATGAGCAACTGGTTCATGGTATTGGTAAGTTTACTTTTGAGTTGATCACATGCTAGATGTAGTTTAAAAAGTAATAGGCAAACACAACAAATTGGATTACATGAAATCTGAAAAATTTATAATTTAAAAGGTACGGAGGTAAAAAGCCATGATTCAGCCTATCAGACTTAGAACTCTTTTTAATATGATGCGGAGGGGTGATACCCTGGATCACACAGAGGCTGAATTTTGTGTGTTTGTTAAGGCTAAGATAACATCTCATTCTTAGCGATATTCCAGGAAGCGTTCTTATTAGAACCATCTCCTAGAAGAAACCAAGTTATATTAAAAGAGATTGAAACATGAGTCAGTTTTCAGTATTACAGAATGATGAAAAATCATATATATGGATCTGGGAAAATCTATGAGAGAAGATACATTAAAAAAAAAAAAAAGAAGAAGGAGAAAAAAGAAAACAGATGACCAGGAAGAGTTAGTTTTCATTTCTGGGATGAAACCATTTCCCTAACAATGTATAGGCACAGTTCTGTGACCAAGATGTGGTTTAGTTTTTACTCAGTAAGTTGTTAAAGCTATTTGGCTTGCTCTGATTTGGTTCTTTAAAATTTGAACAATTAAGTACAAAGAAAAACAAGTTACATATGTCTTACAAAATAAAAGTCTTTTTTTTCTCAGCGATAATTTAAAGCATTCAAAAATATTTTCTCACATTGCAATTGATGGAATTGTCTCAGGTCTATACATTTTAAGTTTCCAGAATGTCTAACCCTAAAATGGAAATTGTTGTGTTTGAACTAGGTGGTGTTGCTTTAGGTTTTCTCCAATTGGTAATGATAGCGTTTCCTCTGTTGGATCTTAGGTTCTCACAGCATCTCTCCTAGACTCAGTTAGTGGCTCCCACCGTGCCTTGACTGGGCTTCTTGGCTAGGTCTGTTCTGCAAACATCAGAGGACATTTAGTCCCCACTGGCCTCTCTAGAGCAAATACTTTTTCCTCCCTTATTTCATTTTTAGCTCTGTATCCTATGGTTTCTTCCTTTATGCTGCCATTAGTGTTCCTCTCCGCTGGTCTTTCCTCTCTTTCTTCCTATTATTTCTAGGTTTTATTTGCCTTTTTGTGCAAATGCTCCTTTTTTCCTTTTTTTGTCTACTGGAGAGACTTCTTACACGCTCACTTAAAAGTGCTGGTGGCACTTTTTAGGGGTCTTGATTGGACTTAATCCACATTCCAACTGCCAGTATTTTACTTAAAAAAGTATTATTGTTCAGCATTATGCTCTCTAAAAGATAGTAGGGCAGGAAGAAAAAGGACAAAAAATTTAGCAATTACCAAATCACAGGAAAATGTTCTTACTGGATCACCTGGGAGATATCCAGGGCAGTTTGGAGAAGTCTTTCTTCTCATTGTCTTTTCTTTCTTTTCTTTTCTTTTCTTTTCTTTTCTTTTCTTTTCTTTTCTTTTCTTTTCTTTTCTTTTCATTTTTTTTAATGTTCTGAGTGTCAATGTTTAGAAGCTTTGAGTTCCCATCAACGATGTTCTCATTTTGTCAAAAAACTTTAGTTAAGTCTCTTAATTTTCTTTCTTAGATCTAATCACCTTAACTTCCAGAAGAATCATAAACTATAAGGAGATCTCAGTCCTCTGTATTTGCCATCTCCTTTAGAATGCATTCATCAGAGGTGTGTGTGACTCTTCATAGCAGGAAAATATTAACATTAGGAAAGAGAATAGCACCTGAGGGCCCAAGGGAGCGACATTGGCCTGGGGCTTTATTGTCCACAATTTGAAATGGAAGAACGAAACTGAACATCTGAATGTAATACACTGGAAAGATGACTAGTAATCACGGGAGCACTGGGTCCTCTGGAGTTTGGATGAAGAGTTCCTGTGCTCCAGAGATAGGCTTTTCCTTTTCCCTCCATTGGGCCAGGGGGATGGCTCCTTTCACTGACTGATTTTACAACCTCTGGTCATTGGACCTTTAGCTTCTAATCTAAGTGAACATTCTAATCTCTTTTCCTTCTGTTCATTTTATCTACCTTTATAGCCGACTGAGAGATTAACATTTTTTTTTAAAGATTTTATTTTATTTATGTGACAGAGAGACAGCCAGCGAGAGAGAGAACACAGCAGGGGAGTGGGAGAGGAAGAAGCGCTCCTAGCGGAGGAGCCTGATGTGGGACTCGATCCCGGAACGCCGGGATCATGCCCTGAGCCAAAGGCAGACGCTTAACGACTGCGCTACCCAGGCGCCCCGAGATTAACATTTTTAATACATAAATGTTTGTTACCATATGCTGGTTTTCTCTTTTATCCTTTACATATCATGAAATCCACTGGGAAGGTATCAAACGTTTCTTGAAGGCATATGGGTAAGTACATATGTATGTGTGTGTGGGTATTTTTTACTTATTTGGAAAGAATTTCCAACTTAGAGAAAAGTTACTTGAATAATAATAGTATGATGAATAGTTAACCCTTTCCCCACCCTCACCTATGGCTAACATTTTATGCAATTTGCTTTTTCATTCATGCGTTCTCTCTTCTCTGTCTCCACATATGCATGTCCATACATAATGCGTATACACACATACATATAGGCATATGTGCATATACATTTATGTGTATACATTATATCTATATATACAGACATGCTATTTTATTTTACCTAAAGCATTTGAGAATCAGCTTCACACCTTATGACCTTTTATTCCTAAATAGGTCAGTATTTTTTAGGATAAAGTATGCTCAGGTGCCTAGGTGGCTCAGTCAGTTAAGTGTCTGCCTTTGGCTTGGGTCATGATCTCAGGGTCATGGGATCAAGTCCCTGTCAGGCGCCCTGCTCAGCAGGGAGTCTGCTTCTCCCTCTCTCTTTTCCCCTCCCCCCTGCTTGTGCTCTCTCTTGCTCTCTCTCAAACAAATAAAATTAAACAAAGAGTATGTTCTTACATAACCACAGGGTAGTTGTCAACTCTGGTAATATAACATTAATACTTTCCTCTAATTTGGATTTTAATTTTCCCATTGCCCAGAAATGTTCTTTGCAACTTTTCACCCCAGTACAGGATTCTGCCAGGTATTGCATGTAGTTGTTAAGTCTCTTTAATCTCTGAAACATTTCCATAGGCTTTCCTTGTCTTTTACGACATTGACAATTTTGAAGCTAGATAGAGTCCTCCCACTTTTTAAACACAGGAGTCTCATTTCGAGTTTGTGTGGTGTTTCCTCTTGGTTAGACTTGGTTGCACGTGCCCGACTAGAGCACGACACTGGTGAAGCTGTGCTTTCACAGAAGCGTCTGGACGCACGTGATGGCCGTCTGCCCCTCAGCAGGGATGCCCGCTGTCCAGCTTCTCCTCTGTGCGGCTGCTGTTTCCCCCCTTGCAACTAGGAAGCAGTGTGCGGACACTTGAAGATCATGCAGATATCCTGCTTGTCATTAAGTTTCCCTTGAGATTTAGCATCTATGCAGGATCTGGCCTGCATGGTATTACGGTGGTTACACAGTGATGGTGACGCATCTCAGCACCCTCCGCACGTTTGCCAAGAAGCATGTGATATTCTACTGTAACCAAGAACCCCCCCCTTCTCCCGAACGTATGTATGTATGTATGTATGTGTGCGCATGTATGTGTGCATGTATGTGTATGCATGCATGTACGTATGTGTACGCATGTGTGTATGTATGCATATGTGTGCATGTGTATGTATGTATGTGCATGTGTGTATGCATGCGCGCATGTATGTGTGCACGTATGTGTACGTATATATGTATGTGTGCATGTGTGTTTGTATGTATGTGTGTATGTGCATGTGTGCATATGTGTGTGNTTTAGGTTTTCTCCAATTGGTAATGATAGCGTTTCCTCTGTTGGATCTTAGGTTCTCACAGCATCTCTCCTAGACTCAGTTAGTGGCTCCCACCGTGCCTTGACTGGGCTTCTTGGCTAGGTCTGTTCTGCAAACATCAGAGGACATTTAGTCCCCACTGGCCTCTCTAGAGCAAATACTTTTTCCTCCCTTATTTCATTTTTAGCTCTGTATCCTATGGTTTCTTCCTTTATGCTGCCATTAGTGTTCCTCTCCGCTGGTCTTTCCTCTCTTTCTTCCTATTATTTCTAGGTTTTATTTGCCTTTTTGTGCAAATGCTCCTTTTTTCCTTTTTTTGTCTACTGGAGAGACTTCTTACACGCTCACTTAAAAGTGCTGGTGGCACTTTTTAGGGGTCTTGATTGGACTTAATCCACATTCCAACTGCCAGTATTTTACTTAAAAAAGTATTATTGTTCAGCATTATGCTCTCTAAAAGATAGTAGGGCAGGAAGAAAAAGGACAAAAAATTTAGCAATTACCAAATCACAGGAAAATGTTCTTACTGGATCACCTGGGAGATATCCAGGGCAGTTTGGAGAAGTCTTTCTTCTCATTGTCTTTTCTTTCTTTTCTTTTCTTTTCTTTTCTTTTCTTTTCTTTTCTTTTCTTTTCTTTTCTTTTCATTTTTTTTAATGTTCTGAGTGTCAATGTTTAGAAGCTTTGAGTTCCCATCAACGATGTTCTCATTTTGTCAAAAAACTTTAGTTAAGTCTCTTAATTTTCTTTCTTAGATCTAATCACCTTAACTTCCAGAAGAATCATAAACTATAAGGAGATCTCAGTCCTCTGTATTTGCCATCTCCTTTAGAATGCATTCATCAGAGGTGTGTGTGACTCTTCATAGCAGGAAAATATTAACATTAGGAAAGAGAATAGCACCTGAGGGCCCAAGGGAGCGACATTGGCCTGGGGCTTTATTGTCCACAATTTGAAATGGAAGAACGAAACTGAACATCTGAATGTAATACACTGGAAAGATGACTAGTAATCACGGGAGCACTGGGTCCTCTGGAGTTTGGATGAAGAGTTCCTGTGCTCCAGAGATAGGCTTTTCCTTTTCCCTCCATTGGGCCAGGGGGATGGCTCCTTTCACTGACTGATTTTACAACCTCTGGTCATTGGACCTTTAGCTTCTAATCTAAGTGAACATTCTAATCTCTTTTCCTTCTGTTCATTTTATCTACCTTTATAGCCGACTGAGAGATTAACATTTTTTTTTAAAGATTTTATTTTATTTATGTGACAGAGAGACAGCCAGCGAGAGAGAGAACACAGCAGGGGAGTGGGAGAGGAAGAAGCAGGCTCCTAGCGGAGGAGCCTGATGTGGGACTCGATCCCGGAACGCCGGGATCATGCCCTGAGCCAAAGGCAGACGCTTAACGACTGCGCTACCCAGGCGCCCCGAGATTAACATTTTTAATACATAAATGTTTGTTACCATATGCTGGTTTTCTCTTTTATCCTTTACATATCATGAAATCCACTGGGAAGGTATCAAACGTTTCTTGAAGGCATATGGGTAAGTACATATGTTATGTGTGTGTGGGTATTTTTTACTTATTTGGAAAGAATTTCCAACTTAGAGAAAAGTTACTTGAATAATAATAGTATGATGAATAGTTAACCCTTTCCCCACCCTCACCTATGGCTAACATTTTATGCAATTTGCTTTTTCATTCATGCGTTCTCTCTTCTCTGTCTCCACATATGCATGTCCATACATAATGCGTATACACACATACATATAGGCATATGTGCATATACATTTATGTGTATACATTATATCTATATATACAGACATGCTATTTTATTTTACCTAAAGCATTTGAGAATCAGCTTCACACCTTATGACCTTTTATTCCTAAATAGGTCAGTATTTTTTAGGATAAAGTATGCTCAGGTGCCTAGGTGGCTCAGTCAGTTAAGTGTCTGCCTTTGGCTTGGGTCATGATCTCAGGGTCATGGGATCAAGTCCCTGTCAGGCGCCCTGCTCAGCAGGGAGTCTGCTTCTCCCTCTCTCTTTTCCCCTCCCCCCTGCTTGTGCTCTCTCTTGCTCTCTCTCAAACAAATAAAATTAAACAAAGAGTATGTTCTTACATAACCACAGGGTAGTTGTCAACTCTGGTAATATAACATTAATACTTTCCTCTAATTTGGATTTTAATTTTCCCATTGCCCAGAAATGTTCTTTGCAACTTTTCACCCCAGTACAGGATTCTGCCAGGTATTGCATGTAGTTGTTAAGTCTCTTTAATCTCTGAAACATTTCCATAGGCTTTCCTTGTCTTTTACGACATTGACAATTTTGAAGCTAGATAGAGTCCTCCCACTTTTTAAACACAGGAGTCTCATTTCGAGTTTGTGTGGTGTTTCCTCTTGGTTAGACTTGGTTGCACGTGCCCGACTAGAGCACGACACTGGTGAAGCTGTGCTTTCACAGAAGCGTCTGGACGCACGTGATGGCCGTCTGCCCCTCAGCAGGGATGCCCGCTGTCCAGCTTCTCCTCTGTGCGGCTGCTGTTTCCCCCCTTGCAACTAGGAAGCAGTGTGCGGACACTTGAAGATCATGCAGATATCCTGCTTGTCATTAAGTTTCCCTTGAGATTTAGCATCTATGCAGGATCTGGCCTGCATGGTATTACGGTGGTTACACAGTGATGGTGACGCATCTCAGCACCCTCCGCACGTTTGCCAAGAAGCATGTGATATTCTACTGTAACCAAGAACCCCCCCTTCTCCCGAACGTATGTATGTATGTATGTGTGTGTGCGCATGTATGTGTGCATGTATGTGTATGCATGCATGTACGTATGTGTACGCATGTGTGTATGTATGCATATGTGTGCATGTGTATGTATGTATGTGCATGTGTGTATGCATGCGCGCATGTATGTGTGCACGTATGTGTACGTATATATGTATGTGTGCATGTGTGTTTGTATGTATGTGTGTATATGCATGTGTGCATATGTGTGTGTATAGGTGTGTATGCATGTATGTGTGTATGCATGTGTATGTATGTGTGTGTATATATACGTGTGTGTGTGTGTGTGTGTGTGTGTGTGTGTATGTGTTATCTGTATGGACACATGGTGTCCTGGTTCCCAAATGGTCTATCATTATTAGTCTTATTTAGTTTTGAGCTCAGCTTACTCCAGATTTGGCCAGAGTCCCATCAAGCTGGTTCACTCTGCTTAGATCCTGTTTCCATTATTCTTTGAAGCACATCCTTATCTGCTGATGTAACAAAATGTTCCAGGCCCATCTTGTAGTTCCAGGCTCACTCTTCTCCAGTCCTGCTTTTAGTCACTTCTCTAAGGACTACCGGTTCCTTTTGGCGGGGAATGGTATTAGAAATCAAGATCTGTGCACTTACTGTGCCCATTGCTGCTGGGATAGCTCCACTTCTGAGCCTTTTTAGCAGACAGAGCCAGGAAATAAATGCATGCACACACACACATAAGTGCACATGCACACACACCAATACACAATATACGTATGTGCACATATGCATGCATATACATGTACAAATATTATATGAGTCTACATCAGTGTCAATATCCATATCCCCCCTTCTGTATTTATATGTCCCTTCTTTCACAGTGAGGATCCTGGCTTCCAAAAACATCAACACATTTACTCATTTGCTCAATCTCACAATGCCTCTAAAATAGTCTCAGAATGCCTTCCCCCATATCTACTATAAAAACAAGCTACTAGAGAGTTCAGAATCTCCGGTTTCCAGTTCTCCTATCTCCACACCCTGCTTGGAATGGAGGGTGTGCAGGGCTTGCAGTCAGAATTGTTGATTTGATAAGTCATTCAAATCAGTTTTGTTTCCCCTGCATTGTGGTTATTGTATTCATTTGAAATGCTCTGGGGTTCATTTGCTTCAGGTCCCTTCAGTTTTAGTTTTTCCCTCCTCCTGTCCTAGTTGACTTAATTCTTAGGAATGTCAAATATTAACATGCTTCCAGAAATCAAAGCTTATGGAAAAGTGTACTCAGAGAAGTGTTCCTCTCCCACATCTCGTGTCCCCTTCTCTTTCACTCCTTGTAGATAACCAGCTAAATTGTTTGTGTTGTTCTCTTCTGTGATTTCAAAGATAAGCAAATATATGTGTTTTCTTATTCCCCCCCCTTTTTTTTTTTAAAGATTTTATTTATTTATTTGACAGAGATAGAGACAGCCAGCGAGAGAGGGAACACAAGCAGGGGGAGTGGGAGAGGAAGAAGCAGGCTCACAGTGGAGGAGCCTGATGTGGGGCTCGATCGCATAATGCTGGGATCACGCCCTCAGCCGAAGGCAGCTTAACTGCTGTGCCACCCAGGCGCCCCTCCCCTTTTTTCTTAAACAAAGGTGATGGTACTGGATATGATATTTTGTGCATTTATTTATTTATTTATTTATTTATTTTTCACTTCACAAACTCTCTTGGACATCATTCCGTATCAATACATTGTTTTTCTACAAAGAGGCAGTATTTATTGTATGTTTATGCTAGAGTTTATTCAATAATTTCTTATGCTTAGATGTTTAGGCAGTTTCCAGTATTTTGCAATTACAAATAATACTGCAATGAATTGGTGGTGGGATTGCTGGGTTCAAGGGCAAAGGTGGGTATGGTTTTGTTAGATATTGTCTAGTTCTCTTCCATAGGATTTGTGCCACTTTGTGTTTCCAACAGCAATGAGTGAAAATGCCTATTTCCTCATGGCCTCAGCAGCAATCGTATTGTGCAGCTTTTGAATTTTTCCCCATCTGATGGGTAAGAAATGATACCATTGTAGTTTTAGTTTGTATCTTATTATGAATGAAATTGAACATCTTTTTGTATGCTTAGGAAATAATTTTGATCTCTTTTTGTAAGTTGCCTGTTCATATTTTTTGCCCATTTATCTATACTACTTTTGGTATCCCCCCCATTTTTAAAAGTTTTTTTAATAATTTTGGGGATTTTAGTCCTTCATCTCTAATATACATTGCAAATATTTTCTCCTAGTTTATACTTGATTATTTGACTTTATTATCTTGGGGGGTCTTGCAAATTGTTGTTAATTTTTATTTCATTAACTTTATCACTCTTCAATTGCATCTTAATTTTTAGTCACAGTTAAAAAGACTTTTCCTATACCTAGGTTATAGAAGAACTTACACATTTTTTTTATCCCCTGGTACTTGTATAGTTTTATTGTTTAGGTTTATGTTTAGATCTCTCAGTGTGAAATCATATCTATTTATATCTATGTTTATATGTATAATCGTCTCTGGTTCCTGCTAATATTTGGTCTTTGACTCTGGTTCCTGACACAGAGCTTCTAAATCCCCTTTAACTTCCTGAGCGATAGGAGCATTTTTGTTCTAATGAGGTGACTCTTGTTGGGCTCCTAAATTGGGGCTGGACACTAAAAAGACCAAGCCATGATTAGAAGCCTGGAGCTTGCACGCCCCATCCCCCCATTCTCCAGAGAGGGCTGGAAAATGAATTAATAAATGACCATGCCTCTTCCTCCGATGAAGCCTCCAGAGGAATCCCTAAAGTACTGGGTTTGGAGAGCCTCTGGGTTGGTGAACACACTTACCTACCGGAAGGGTGGTGCCAGTTCCACAGGGACAGACGCTCCTATGCCCGGGACTCTCCCACTTGCTCTATGTGTCTCCTCATCTGGCTGCTCTTCTTTATCTTTTAAAATACACTTTGTGGTAAATCAACAAGAGTAAGTAAACTGTTTCCCTGAGTTCTGTAAGCCGCCCTAACAAATTACTGAACCTTGGGGAAGGGATGGTGGGAACCTCTTATTTGCAGCCAAATCAGACAGAGCTTGTTGGTAAACTGATAACCCACTGCTTGCAGCTGGCATCTGAGTGGGGGGGGGCAGTCCTGTGGGCCAGAGCCCTTAGCCTCTCGGGTCTGCACTACCTGCAGACAGTAAGTGTCAGAATTGCTTGGTGTGGAAAACCCACCTCTGGGGTCAGAAGTGTTGGGAGCGTGGTAGCCGAGTGAGAGTGAACGGCAATAAGTAAGAGGCTTTTTTTCCTCTTCACTGATTGAGTTGGGATTTATTCTTGTGTATGGTGTGAGAAATGGCTGTAATTTCCCCTTTTTCCAAACGGTTAATCAGTTGTCCAGCATCATTTATAAAAAGGCTGTCTCTGCTCCAATAATTTGCAACACTGCCTGTATCATGTACTAGCTTAAGCCCTATCTTTTTTTTAGGCATTATGTATCTATGGAAATAAAAATTTGGACTAAGTAAGCCCTCTGGACTAACTCAGTGGACCCTCTGTAAATTAAAATGGCAACTTAAAGATTTTGATATTCTCCTTAGGAGAGTGAATTAGGTGTCACCATTAAAGCACGGGAGTGTTCATTTGTTCCTACCATCAGTTCTCAAACTTTGTTAATATGCAGATTTCTGAGCTCTTTAATTAAGATTCTTAACTACAAGTTGAGGTTAGGGCCTTGATATGGTAACTGCTTAATACATGGGTGGATAGGGTAGGGGGGTCATTGGATCACTTCCTTTCAAAAGCACGGGCTTTGAGGAAAGGGACAGCCTACATGGGACGTGTATCCAATGCAGCGACGTGTGTGGCAGGTGACAATGAAATTATTTTGATAATGACAAAAGGAAATTCAGGCTTTCTGCTACATACACAACAGGGGAGCTGTTCAAAAAGCTGGAAGTTTACCATTGAGGTCGTAAATGTGGTAAATGTGAAGTCAATCCATACAATCCCTCTGTCCTTTAGATTTCATTCCCACTTGCCTGGCCATGGGCTTTGGGTCTGTGATTCTCAGACCTTTTCAGTTGTACATGTTATTCCGGTAGATCAGGACTGTCCACATGACTTGTTTTTGTGTGACAGCTTTATTTGGGCCACAGTGAGAGGACGGTTGGTCTGCTTTTGTGAGGTTAGAAATGAGATTAAATAAATGAGTACACTTGTTATAATGTAATGTTATGTATTTTATGATGGAAACATTAGCATTGCTTTATACACTGCCTCCTACCATCTGGAAGATTAGTAATTCTGAAATGTTCTGTCAAGGGACCTAAATGGTTGAGCATGGAAACGATAATTGATACAACTCTCTACGAAGCTTTGATTTTGTGCATTTGTCCGTTTGTGTGTTAGAAAGTATAAGAAACATTTGCTTCCATTTTCTGAGCCTGGTTCACTGAATCTCCTCATTCAGGTTTGTTTTCCACCGCCCATTCCTTTGTCTCACAGAATAGAGTCCTTTGTGGTTCTAATCTCTGTTATGGATGTTCTTTATGAATAAAATTTCAAGCACACAAAGTGTACATGTGCCCATTTTACTGCGAGATAGTGAAATCTCAGTGTGTGGGGACCTCATTCCCAATGTGGTATTATGGTTCCCACTTTTTTGCTGTTTTAAAATTTTATGTTAACCTGGCATTCTGGATGGGGGGGGGGTTTCTTCTTTACTGCGTGTCATAGTGGTATATAACATAGGACAGCTTAATTAGACAGGCTTGTTGGCAAAGATGTGACTATCTGCCCTCTGGCCTTTCCTGGTTCTCATCTGTATTCTATAACAAAAAACTAGCGACGATTTCTCTTTGGTGAAATATGCCTTCTAAGTGATGCTTGCAGATAACACATTTATCAATTAGCGTTTAGGATTTTGATCAAACCATTTTGCAAGTGATTCCACTTTAGTGGCTGTTGAAGAGTATATTTTGAAAGGAAAATATGTTTTGGTATTGAGTACTTTGAGGTCCCTCTTAAATTTATCAAAATCCGTGAAAATTGTAATGTGGCCTTTTAATGCACAAATGAACACTTTGATCTCAGCACTTACTACCATATGATACGCAAAATAAGGCACAGGTCAAGCATTGCCAATCAAATCTCAAAGTTAGGCTGACCTTCTTGAAGTCTATCCTTTTATTGGCTTATCTGCCCTAATTGGATGCATCGTGTCCTTTTTTCTATTCCATTGCTTAAAACATGTGCCCCATTGTTTTATTTATGCTTTAATCACACCTCTATCGATAACCGCATTTATCTGATTACTCATCTTCTATGAGGATTCCTGGCATTTGGCTAATTTTTCTTCATTTAGCCTCCTTATTTTTGAAATCTCTACATCTCATTTGTCAACAACCTCTGATTATCTCAAAGGTATCTTGGATTATTCTGACTCATCCTTTGACTTCAGATGAGGACCCTGTTATTTCAAAATCCAGGTGACTTCAAGACAGAAGATGGAGTCAGTGGTGATGTCCTCTCCTATTCAGACTGTTTGAATCATGCTTTTTACTCATCTTACTACTATCCTAGAAAAACTATTTAATATTTTTATCACTAATGTTTTTCTAATATTGTACTTGAGTCACCCTGCCTTAGTCATAGTTAACAAATTGTTGGGATTGTTTTAAACAGAACAAAGAAAATCCAACTCCATTTGGGTTAGCTTTCATTTGCAAATAGTATTTGAAATTTGAGTTAAAAATTGTATAACTCAGAATGAAAGTCTTGATAAAATAAGAAAGTTGGCATATTAAAAATTTCCCACTTTTCAAGTGTATTTTATTCAAGTGTAAGTATCTTTTATAAAAACCCCATATTCAGTGACTCTAGAGTAACAGTGGAGGTGTTTTTATTCATTATATTCCACTTGGAAAAAGGTGGTTAAAGTTATTGTATGGATTTTTACCTTACTCTTTTGCCCCATTGTTTTATTCATTTATCATTTATTCATTTTTTAGTCCTATGTAACTAATTCTTTGCTTTGTATACAAACACCCTGGTTCTTAAACTATTCATTTTCTGCTGGAATAAAATACCTTTTCAGTTTAATGACTAACTTTGGGTGAACATGCATTTGTTAGGAGAACAAGTAATAATGCTTTAATTCATTATATGTAGTTTTCCCCTCTAAGGTTCTTTATTAATTCATATATGGAATCATATCTTTTATTCACCTTGACCAGAACAGATCTCTTCTCTTAGAATAATGCTCTTTCCTTCAGTAAATGCTGCCATTCTTTAAAGTGCTTTAGCTTAGAATTAAACAAAACAATACAAAACAAAAAAGTCTTTTTTTTTAAAACAAGAAGTCCAGACATTACTGGATGGCAGAGTTGGTTCAATGATTCACTGATGTCAGGTCTGACACCTCTGCAATTCTCTTAGCCTTATCCTTACAGTCATAAGATGGCTGCCATCAATCCAGCCATCAGATCTACCTTTAGAGCAGGAAGAAAGGGGAAGCACCTGACTTTAGTTTATAATTTAAGGAATAGATGTGAAATTATTCTCAGGAGGATATGTAACCTAAAAATAGAAATGCTGTAACTTTTCTATTTGGAATAATATTTTACCTTTCAAATTGGTTATCTGAAAGTCTATAAAATATATCTTTATTACATTATTATTTAGCATAAATCCATTTAAGAAATACTCTGCACCAACTATGTGGCAGAGAGTGTTTTTAAACTTGAGACCAAAAACTCTAATAAAACAGAGATTTTTGCCTTCAAGTACCTTCTGGGCTCATGGGGAAGAAATGCAAGAAAACAGCCACACGGTGCTGTGTGGCTGACAAGCCGTAGAGCATAGCACTGCACTGTCAGGTTGGTATGGAGTTGCTAACTGATACCTGGAACAGATGGCCTTGGCCTGAGATCTGGAGCATGAAGATAAGAAAATTGATAAAAGTGAGGGGAGCATATGGAGGGTATCCAGGCATCAGGATCGGCACATGCAAAGGCCTGGCAGTGACAGAGCACATCTATTACTCAAGAACTACAAGGAATTCTCTGCGGCTGAGTCAGAGGCACGAGGGATGGAAATTTAGGCAAACACTTCCTTCAGGACTTTGGTCTTCATCCTCTGCTTGGTGATTATGTGATAGATAGATAATTAGATGACTCTAATTCCTCAGGACTCAGTTTTGGTTTCAGTATCCCGAAACCTATAGGCTAGCAAGTCAAATATTTTCTTGTATTAACAATGCTATTCAATAGAAGCTATGTATCGGTGTTCTGTTGGCCTAATCTGACCTATAGATGCAGCTAGTGGTGTGTTTGTATGGTTTTTTCTTTTCCTATACACCATAAAAAAAAAATGGAATTAGTTCCCAGCATTTGAAAATCGGGAGATTCCACAGAAGAATCCAGTTTCTCTGGAAAGCTCAGAAGATCTGGAAATAGTGGGTCTGTGTTCTCGGACACAACCATAGGCCGCAGTGGAGTAAAGGCTGGAGGCATCTGGTTCACCACAGTCCTCATTCCTCATTGCTTTACAACATTCCCACTTGACTAATTTAAGGTCGGTTGGTTCCTGAAGCCATTTATATTTGCTCCCTCTTGTATAGTACATATATCATCTATGGGTAAACTTGTACACTAGCAATTCTTATCAAGGTACAGTGACATAATTCTGTTTTCACTAACACAAACTGACCTCTTGGGCAATGAGTTTACATTGGCCACCAGCCTGCTTGAGTGAAAAACCATGGTACAACACCTTGGTAATATGAATCTTGTTTCTAATTATCCTATGCAATTTTTATGCCTCATAAAATCGTTGCTATCTGATAGACATTAAAATCCAAAAAATACCTCAATAAGTTATGACAGAGGAACATCATAAAGCCATGAGTCTTGAGGCATGATGTCTAGTTGGCTTTTGCTAACCTATTTAATCTCCTTGGCGTATAGTATCTTCTTTTAGAAAATATCTGTAATATCACCAGCTCTATTCACTGATATGTGCAGGTTACCACTGATATTCAAGTGAAACAGTCCATGTCAGTGTCATGAACACCATAGGTAACTACTGAGGACCTGCAGATGAAAGGGGCTATTGTTTAGTATTGTTAGTAGTCTTGGGGTCCTGAGAAAATGTCTTATCAGAAACCAACTTTAAACCTCTATGACTTCTAATAAGAAAAACAGGATGCCAAAGTGTGAGGTTGTATAATGTGTGTGGAGACTTTGGGGGCTGTGGCCATGGACAGCCAGGCAGTAGACAAAGGTTTGGAGACTTTCTGAGTTATGCTTTGCTCAGAGGATGGATGGAATTTATTGAACCTATTATCTGTGGGAGTATTATACTTCCCCAACAAAAAGAAAAGATGGAGATTATCTGGTCTAGTTCCCTCATTTGAATGGTGAACAAGTAGGTTTTCAGAGGGATGAATTGACTAATTAGTATCAAAGACAGGAGAAGAAGCATTGGACATCTAGACTCTCAATCCAGTGACACTTCCTTTATGCCTGCGGTATCACTTACGAGAAAGTGTTTGATGCTTATGTGGGTTTACATATAAAGCTGTTGGTTTTGCTATTTTTAGATGAAGCTAGGAAGATCTTTTTCTCCTGTGCCCTTTACGGCTCATTTTTCTTGCAAGTCAAATACAGAAACCTCAATAAGTTGTTGGCATCTTGGATGCATTAGGGGATCAGTAGGAATTCTGATGAGATTTGACTTTCAGTGGTTGGAGGAAAGAGGAGCAGGATTTCTCAATTGCCTCAAATTTTCTGGAAAGCAAAAATCCCAAGCAGGTCTTACTTTTGGCTGCTGACGTCATAGGTCTTCCATCCTCCAAATACAAGAAGAATCTTTACAGGTGAAAATCTGGCATGATTTTTCACCCTGATGAGGAAACCTAGTAGAAGTGGCTCAAATTGCGAATCACCTTTAAAAACTCTTCTCCTTCTAAAAAGTTGTGGTAGCATTTCAAATGAAAAATATTGTCGTATTTAAAAATTTTTAAATAATAATTCAAAGTGACATTGTCAGTTGAATGTGTTCTTGTTAGAAATGATAAGCTTTGCTTTAAGTGGCAAAGGGCTCTCCCGATACATAGGCTTTGATAATGCTAGAATTGAACTATTATTATACTTTTAAAATTATTATTATAAATTATGACATATGTATAAGTGATTATATTTTAATATTAGCTAATATAAACTCTAAAAATCAATTCTTTATATTTGTTTAGTGAATTAAGTCCTCTTTTATTTTCTGTCTTTCTAGTCATTTTTTTCTGCCTCACTTGTCATATATCTTCCATGGACTTCTATAATACAGTTTCCTACCTGATTTTCCTGCAGATGCTCTTTATGTTGAATTCTGCCCACTGACAACCTGGTTAAGCTTGGGGCTAAATTTCCCAAATCTCCTTCTGGTTGCATTCGCCTTAGGGTTGGTCAAGAGAGGAACTTGGTGGAAATACAGAAATGGAGGTCCTCCAAATTCAGAGATGAACAGAGAAAGAAGTGCCTGGCTGTCCCTGCTTGTCCTCACTCTCCTTCACTTGGTGGCCCTCTTATCTTCCTGACCACTGCACCTGCTGACGAGCTGTGGCCTCAGGCCCACCACCAGATACCTGACTCTGGACCCACAGGGGCCGTGATTCCCATAAGACTCTGCTCTCCTGAGAGGTCTTTCCAGAGCCCTGCTTGAGAAGCTAGCTGTGCTTGGCTTCTCAGGTCTCCCTGCAAGCTCCGTCTTGTCCACCGGGGTCAGTGCTGCCTGAGAGATGGTTAATGACTCTTCTGTCCTCAAACTCTCTCTTCTAGACCTTTCTTCTGCTCCTCCCACAGTTGTGTAAACGCTACTTCCCATCGTAGATTCCTTATTCCCATAACACTCATAGTGGCTCTGCTTCTTCCACTAAAGTCTCAACTAAAGTGAAGATACCCTGCGGGGCTCATCTGTTGTCTTTCCCAGAGCAAAATTTTTATAGAGAAAATGATCAGATACTGACCCAGCCCTCCCTTTCCCCATTAATCCTTGATCCTCATCCTCTCTCTTTCAAAACTCCCACTTGGCAGATTTCGGAACTTCATCTCTCTGGGTCCTGCCCATCCTGGACGTACTTGGTCCATACCTGCCTACTTTGCAGCATGAGGCCTCTGCTCTGACCCACTCTATCACAGCACGCTAGGGTGGGGGTGGAACAGACTATGGTTCAAATTCTTGTTCTGCCCCTTTCTAGCTGGGGCCCTGGGCAAGTTATTTCACATTTATTAGGCACAACTTTCTAACTTGTAAAAGGGAGATGCTAGTCATAGCTACCTTATGGAATTGGCGTGAGATGTCAATACAGGCTGTCCATAAATGTTGCCTTTCTTCTTCTTTATTCTGCCACCAGTCATCCACTGCCCTCCAGGGAGAAGAAAGACATGGCCTTCTTACCCAGCTATTTCACTGTCTCTAGCGCTACAACCTTAGCAGGAGAGGCCAGTGTGTGGACCATGGACTGAAGCACCAAGCACTAGGGTGGGGACAGCTTGATTCAGGGCTAAAGGAACACTCTGTCCTTTGCTGTTGTTGTTATTGAGGTGGGGGGCCAGAGAGAGAAGAAGAGAGAGAATCCTAAGCAGGCTCCACGCCCAGCACATGAGCCTGATGCGGGACTCGATTTCACAACGCTCAGATTATGACCTGAGTGGAAATCAAGAATTGGATGCTCAATGGGCTGAGCCAACCAGTTGCCCTGGGAACACTCTTTTTTTTTTTTTTTTTTTTTTTTTTTTTTTAATGTGGGTGATTGTTTTTGTGAGTGATGGTAGGGAAGCCACATTAAAACAAATTGTTGACATTGATGCTGATTTCAAATAGAAGAATGGACAAAATGGGGAGACAGAAATTTTAAAAAGGGGATTGACTGTAAAAGCAATACTAATTATGCTTATATCCATAGCTTATTGAGGCCTAATAATTAGCACAATGACGATGATGTGAGTCATTAAATATATCGCACCACTAACTGTGTCATCCGATTGCAAGAAGTTCTAGCCGTGGATGCTTGCCCATTAAAATTCGTTGTTCGGGTAGCACGTTCATGTGCCAACAACCTAGGACAATTAGAAGAAAAGCAGTTTCCACAAAGATAATACTAATATGTAGTGATCCTTTCTTTTTCTTTTTTTTACATTTTATCCCTCAAAGAGTACTATGGGAGAGTTGTTATTCCCATTTTTCTGATAAAAAAACTAAGGTTTGGGAATATAAATAAATGACTAAAGTTATAAAGACGTAAATTGGACTCAAATAATCCTCTGTTCCAAGCTCTTATTTGGACCTATGTGTCAGAGCTGATCTGTTGGAAGACGTTTGGTGACACATACAAATGTCTTAATTAGTGGCAGGAAAATATGAAGAGCGGTGGATTTGCATTGTTCAGGATTTGCTGGTCTAGGCCTGAGTTCTAGATCCTGGAGCAAGGGTGTGACTGCTTATTTGCCCCGTGGCGACTCCCCCCCCCCCCCCCCCCCAGTCCCCGGGGTCTAATTTCCTCAGATGACTTTGTTTTTGACATTTGTGTCTCCCTGCACTTTGAAATCTGTAGACTTCTTAAAATCCAAAAGGTTTTTTTTTTTAATGATTTTTTTTTATTATATTATGTTGGTCACCATACAGTACATCCCCGGATTCCGATGCAAAGTTCGATGCTTCATTAGTTGCGCATAACACCCAGTGCACCATGCAATACGTGCCCTCCTTACTGCCCATCACCAGTCTATCCCATTCCCCCACCCCCCTCCCCTCTGAAGTCTTCAGTTTGTTTCTCATTGTCCATAGTCTCTCATGCTTCATTCCCCCTTCTGATTACCCCCCTTTCTTTATCCCTTTCTTCCCCTACCGATCATCCTAGTTCTTATGTTCCATAGATGAGAGAAATCATATGATAATTGTCTTTCTCTGCTTGACTTATTTCACTTAGCATTATCTCCTCCAGTGCCGTCCATGTTGCAGCAAATGTTGAGAATTCGTTCTTTCTGATAGCTGAGTAATATTCCATTGTATATATGGACCACAGCTTCTTAATCCAGTCATCTGTTGAAGGGCATCTCGGCTCCTTCCATGATTTGGCTATTGTGGACAATGCAGCTATGAACATTGGGGTGCATATGGCCCTTCTCTTTACTACGTCTGTATCTTTGGGGTAAACACCCAGTAGTGCAATGGCTGGGTCATAGGGTAGTTCAATTTTTAACTTTTTAAGGGACCTCCACACTGTTTTCCAGAGTGGCTGTACCAACTTGCATTCCCACCAACAATGTAGGAGGGATCCCCTTTCTCCACATCCTCTCCAACAATTGTTGTTTCTTGCCTTGTCTATCTTTGCCATTCTAACTGGCGTAAGGTGGTATCTCAGTGTGGTTTTGATTTGAATTTCCCTGATGGCTAATGATTTTGAACATTTTTTCATGTGTCTGTTAGCCATTTGTATGTCTTCATTGGAAAAGTGTCTGTTCATATCTTCTGCCCATTTTATGATTTGTTTATTTGTTTCTCGTGTATTGAGTTTGAGAAGTTCTTTGTAGATCTTGGATACCAGTCCTTTATCTGTGGTGTCCTTTGCAAATATATTCTCCCATTCCGTGGGCTGTCTCTTAGTTTTTTTGACTGTTTCCTTGGCTGTGCAGAAGCTCTTTATCCTGATAAAGTCCCATAAGTTCATTTTATCTTTTATTTCTCTTGCCTTTGGAGATGTGTCGTGAAAAAGGTTGCTCTGGCCGATGTCATAGAAGTTGTTGCCTATGTTCTCCTCTAGAATTTTGATGGATTCCTGTCTCACATTGAGGTCTTTCATCCATTTGGAGTTTATTTTTGTGTATGGTGTGAGAGAGTGGTCAAGTTTCATTCTTTTGCATGTAGCTGTCCAATTTTCCCAGCACCATTTATTGAAGAGACTGTCTTTTTTCCACCAGATGTTTTTTCCTGCTTTATCAAATTAAAATCCAAAAGTTTTAAATGAATTTGTTGGTCTTCCCAGTAAGTTCTAGCATCTTTGGGCTACTCAAATGGTCTCCTGCTGTCTTTAATATTTCGGATACCCTAATGTGTTCCAAACAATGGTGATCCCTCTCAGCAGTGTGATTCCCTGCCCAGGTGGACCGGTGGGTCCTTATGCTTGTTGGCTCTTGAAAAGAGGAGGCTACGATTGATCTGAATTCTTAAGTTAAACTAATAAATACTCCATGGCAGTCTGATGTGATGGTTCTGAAATTCATTTGCAAGGTGTGGAGGAGAATGAGTGTCGATTTATCATGTTTGAAGAAAGAGAAATGGGATAAAAGAGACTTTAACATGTTTTGATATCTTGAGAAAGCTGGATTGCATTATCCTCTTCAAGGGGGTTTGAGTCACCCTTTTCACTTCCTGGTTTGGTAGTTATTTCATGCCCCCTAAAAACAATGTATCAATCATCCAATGAATAGTGTGCCAATTAATTTATGGACATGAAGATTAATATGCAATCTACTAACGCTGCGTTAATGAATTTATGATTTTCATAAAATACATAGACCAGTTTCGAGTTTTATCAACCTCAATGGTTGAAATTAAAATGGAAATAGCAACATTTGTTTTTTGTTCTCCCTACAAAGCAACTAATTATTTTCCTCTGGGTGATGATAATTAACAAAATTCCTCTCCTGTTCCTGATCAGTGCACAGCTGGTACTCAGATAATCACAAAGACTGGGTTTTATGTGGTGATATTAACACCCTGTCTAATGTGGGAAGCGCATTAACTGTGTACTGTTGCCTCAGTTTCTTAATTCTAAATGATGCCTTGATCAACTTCTCAAATTGGGAGCAACATTAGTAAACATTTACATTAGTAAATTGTAGTCAGTGAGAGAGAAAGAACGTTATCATGAGCGTCTGCTACTGAGTATTGATTTTGTGGGCTTCAGATGTTATACTTGGGCTTGCAATGTTGTTATGTCTGGATAAGGGCCACTCATGCACTCCTATTTGTAGCCATTCTTCTTTCAGTTAAGCCAGAATGTGCTTTGATAGGCCTGGGTTTTGGAGCTGGAATGTGTTCAGAGCTACTCACTCCCATTGCTTGGGCTTTCCTGGAGTACAGGTTGGACCAGAGCTGGCCAGAGGACCTGTTAAGTATGTTACCACTGAGCAAGTTCCAGAGCTAAGCAGGGTGGCTGGGAGTAGAATGTGGTGGTGCCTGTCTGGGTCTGATACCTGTTCTCTTTATCCCTTGCCTAACAATCCCCTTAGAGATAGGGACCGTATATCACTATCTTTTTATCTCCACAGTTTGCACAGTGCTTAGAAGCTAATAGGCGCTCAGTCAGTGTTTGCTGGATGAATGGACGGTGGTACAAAGGAATACATTTTTGATTCTGTCTACTGAAGGAGGCTTGGTGCTAGGTAATTGGCCAATGTGTGGTGGTTGTGTCTCAACAATCATATAGAAGAAATCATATTAGCACTCAGATTGCCTTAAGAATAACGGTAAAGGTGGGGCACCTGGGAAGCCTAGTTGGCCAAGCACCCAACTTGGTTTCGGCTCAGGTCATGATCTTAGAGCCCTGAGATCGAGCCCCACTGTCAGGCTTCAGGCCCAGTGTGGAGTCTGCTTGAGATTCTCTCTCTCTCCCTCCACTTCTCCCTCCCTCTCTGCACCCCCATCTCCCCCATGCACTCTCTCTCTCAATAAGAAATAAATAAATAAATAGATATCTTAAAATAGAAAACAGTATGGGGCGCCTGGGTGGCGCAGCAGTTAAGCGTCTGCCTTCGGCTCAGGGCGTGATCCCGGCGTTATGGGATCGAGCCCGACATCAGGCTCCTCCGCTATGAGCCTGCTTCTTCCTCTCCCACTACCCCTGCTTGTGTTTCCTCTCTTGCTGGCTGTCTCTATCTTTGTCGAATAAATAAATAAAATCTTAAAAAAAAAAAAAAGAAAACAGTAATAGTAAATGTTTTGTCTGTCTAAGTGCCCACTATGGCAAATTTTAAAATACAGCTTATGCTGGTAAGGACATGTGAAGGGCACACTTTTGTAACCTTTTAGGAGAAAAATTTAGCCTTTTTGTCAAGAACTTGTGATGTTTTTGTTTTTGTTTTTTTCTTAGTCGGGAAAGCCCATCATCTATAAGCCACTTGGAATAATTTGAAATAGAGAGATATCTTTCTGCCCACTAAGATGCTTTTCTCAGATTTGTTTGAAACAACCTAAGTTTCCAACAACATGGGGATGCTTAGTGAAATGTGACATATTCACTAATTGGAACTTTATTTCCTGGTATAAAATGTTTTTCAAAATTTTATAGTGAGATAAAAAAATTCTTATATTAAGGTCTAAAATTTACACATCATTGCCACAACTAAAATATACCATATATAGAAAAAGCCTGAGCGGGAATATTATTCAATCTAAGAATAGGAATAAGACTGGAAGAAAATCCACCAAAACATTAACATTGGCCTTATTTTTTATTTGTTTTGTTTTCCCAATTTTTAGTAGACCCCTGCAATTATGTCTCCTCTACTCTTTTGTATTGAGAATTTGTGACTGTGCTGTGCTTCCCTCTCCACATCCACTGTGATGGCAGATTGGATCAGGATGGATACCTGCCTCAAGTTGGGCAAATTGGATTCTCTCTCCTGGGAATTTAAAATCAAGGAGTCAGTTTGTATGCCTGCCTTGGATTGAGGGACATGTGATTTCTGGGCTGGAGTTTCAGGCATCTTCTCCCACTTGCACAAAGAAAACCAATTTTCAGAAAACTAAGAAGAAAGCAGATAGACAAAGAAAGAAAAAGACAAGAGATCATGGGATCCTAGAGGAAAAATTCGTTCCTGATGACTTTCTAGGTTTTAGTTCTAGCCCTCAGGAGGCCTGGCTGAATGCCATGAGACATTCTTGTGTCCTTATAATTTATTATTATTGTTATTCTTTTTACCATTTAAAAATTTTTTCTCAAGTCAGTTTTTGTTACCTGCAGTCAAATATAAGGAAATAAGATGCCTCTACATTTTGGGTATTTAAAAAATATACAAAATGAGTATGCATTACTTCTAAAGTATTATAATAAACACAGTAATTTTTATTATTTTTGAAAAACAGATGGGTATTAAGGAGGGCACGTGTTGCATGGTGCACTGGGTGTTATATGCAAGTAATGAATCATGGAACTTTACATCAAAAACTAGGGATGTACTGTATTGTGACTAACATAATATAATAAAAAAATATTATTAAAAAAAAGAAAAACAGTAGCTATTTTATCGAGCACTCTTGGTGATACATTGTTTGTAAGTGTGAGAAGCATAGGTCATTCACGGCCATAGAATTACAGTGCTTCTGCCCATCCTGTTTTACTGATTTTTGGGAAGTTTGATAATTTCATTTGACTGTAACATACACTAATTTGTTATTTTAAGAAAACCTAATATGACAAATTTCAATTTTAAGGTGATAAAGGAGAGAACCATCCATTAAGGTGGGTTACATCAGCCAGTACACCTCACCTATGCCATTGTCTGACCTCCATCCCTGACTCCTGGCCGGGTTAGACAAAAATTATGTTTGCCACCAGCACACTGTTAGAAAGGCTCATGGATAAAAGCACTGATGACTGGATACGTTGTTCATAATGTATTATTCAATAAAAAATACAAATTATAATCCTAATCACACTAAAAATTATAAATATATGAAAAAAACTTGGAAAGAGATACACCTTAATGTTAGCTATAGTATATATGAGTTGTGGCTTTACAGAGAATTAAAAATTACCTTTTTGTATTTTTTTGTATCTTCCAAATTTTTTACAGGTGTATGACTTTTGTAAAAGTTAAATTTTTAATGAAAAAAATAATTACCTTAGGCACCAAAAACAATCTTGTCAGGCTTCTCTCCCATTTGTCAGGTACAAGAGTTTAAGAAAGCAGGAGGAAAGGAGGGATAGAGGGTGGGCTGCCTTGGATACTCTGCCCATGGGATTTGGGCCCTCTGGTTACTCTCTAAGGGAGCATTTGTCAGGAGAAAGGGGACTGGGATATGTTCTCAGTCCAGAGAATCCCATGCTTACAGCAGGTAGTAGCTGGGAGCTCTGGCTTGGGAGTAAGCCTGGCTCTGCTCTTTTCTGTGTGGCCTTGCAAAGATGCTTAGCCTGTCTCAGCTTCCCGTTCTGTATGGTACGCAGCCCCCTCGTGGGGTTGTTGAGGGCACAAGACGAGATAGTATCAGTTGCTTAGCAGAGTCACTGGCTCATAGTAAGTGGTCATAGTGTTTTCTATTATCACTGCAAGGTAACAGATGCAAATCGTCCATATGTACTCCATAAATCCTGCATGTCCACCTGCCATTCCTCAAACACATTGTCCATATTCTGAGCTCCATTATTATTATTTTTTAAGATTTTATTTATTTGAGAGAGAGCAGGGAGCCTGATGCAAGCCTTGATCCTGGGACCCTGGGATCATGACCTGAGCCAAAGGCAGACACTTAACTGCTTGAGCCACCCAGGCGCCCTGGCCTCCATTATTTTAGTTTACACCTGACATGTTCTTCTTCCTATGATTCCATCAATTCTAAATTCAGTGCTTCTCAATTTTCATGCCTATAGGAATCACCTGTGGGTCTTGTTAAACATGTAGTTTCTGACTTAATAGGTCTAGGTTGGCATCCAAGATTTTGAATTTCTAATAAGCTCCCACATGAGGTCAATGTTGCTATCCAAAGACTACTCTTAGTAGCAAGAACTAAGAAGGTCCAGCTGAAATCCAATGTCTGTGTAAAATCATCTCCAATGTCTCTAGCTAGAACGTCCTCTCCTTCTTTTGCTTTCAAAGCACATCAATTTATACTCTCAGTTTAGCACTTACCGCATTCAGCCTGCTTTGGTGCACTGCGGTATGTGATTGTGTTCATGCCTAACGAAGCTCTCAGCTGAAAGCTGTCAGCACCAGCCCGATGCTGTGGATGTGGTGCTCCACCAATAATTGTCAAATTACCGAACTGAATGAAAAAGAATGAAATAATACCTTAAAATAATGTTGTTTTACATGAGTATTCACTTAGAGATTGTCGACATAAATCAATCTAATTAGTGGAGATAGAGTAATGTGAATATTTTCAAATGGTGAATATCTGTGATTTTTTTTTCTTAAAAATACATTATCCATTATAGGATTCAGGGTGGGGTGATATATTGGATAGGATGACAAAGCCAATCTGGGATGATATAGTTTCTACAGATAATCAAATGAATGGGTAATAATTTGTTTTTCAAACTCCGAGTTTCTTGGGCCATGGTTTAAAAAAAAAAGCCTCCAAGTAAACCAGGGGCCAAAGTTGGATAACCTTGCATACAGGCTGGACATTAATTAGGGGTCATTGGGTAACATGGACTCACTCTGTTGTGAGTAATTAAGGAAAAGAATTTGTAGGAAATGAGGGAAGTGCGGTGGAGGTCTTTGTTGGAGGAGGTCGTCAAGAGGTCGTGACCTCTGCTTGACCTTCGGGCTGAACCTGGGCAATCAGAGGCTCCTCATCTCCTCCCCTGTCTCCTTGGAAAAGATGTTCTGCCTATTGTTCCCACAGTAGGAGCCATTTCAAGGGCACAGTCCTGAGAGAGCAATGTGCTGGGGAGACCAGCTGGGTGGTACATGGGACGGAATCCTGTTAAGGCTTCTATACAAGCGTTTAAGATGCTGGTACGCAGCTGCGGAGATCTACTAGTCCTGCGGACGCCCAAGACAAGCCTGTAGGTACGTTCCCTGCCTTAGTAAGCCTTCCACCTACTCTGGAGTAAGTAGCCTGCCTCCTTCTTCAGTCTCTCCTTGCCCTCCATGTATGGGGGTCAGTTTGTGAACCAGCAATCTGCTGTCTGTGGTATTTGCTGGTGGCTGGATAGCCGGTCTGCCTGTGGGGCTGGTTCAGCCTTGTATGGCCACTCCTGCATAATTCTGACTTTCCTTCCCCGGAGCAGTTGGCATTTCATTTCAGGAGGACTTTCCATTGTATTTTAAAAATCCAATCAATACAAATAGAAAAGAAACTCCATTTTCAGTAACCTTTCCATCGCCTACCACTCATGTCCTTAGGGAAACCTAAAGAATTTTCATCAGTACTCTAAAAAAGTAGATAGTTGGATATACTGCAAAACTTCAACCCTTGACTCCAAATCCTCACCACTGCCAAGACATTCTTATAAAGAAATCATTTGGGGAAACTTAACAACTACTGTTTTTGTGAAATGGTCCCTGTGGGCACGAGGTTTATGCCTTTTTTTTTTTTTTTTAAATTTAGTTTCTGTATCTTGTGCCTGGTGTCCAACATTAGTTACAGAATAAACAGTACTTTCCAAAGACTGACAGGGTCAGCTGCCCTGGGAATGTGGCCGGTGACCTCCCTGACAGATTATCTTCCTGCAGGCTGCTTCCAAGTCAGTTGAAAGGTAAGCATTCTTTCTGTGTAAGTGAATGCTGCTTTGGAACACGGTTCAATTTCGACTGATAAATCTGAAAGTATATCCTGGGCACGCTGTCTCAAAGGGCATGGAGCTGTTACTTCGGGGGCAAAGTGATTTGTCATGTCAACACAACCGCAACAGTGAAGCTGCTAGGTTTAGGGGAGGAGTGAGCTACAGTGTTGCAGCTCGTTGCTTTGATTAAGCCCTAAAGACACAGGAAAACTTCCATCCAGAACTGGTTTCTCAAGTTAGAAACATACATTGTAATTCTAATATTCAAAAAGTAAAGCCTTCCGTTTCTGAGTCCTTTTTCCTGAAGTCTTATCAATTTAAGCTGGCTGTTGTCTTCACTCCTGAAACAGCAATGGTGTGAGTGTGTGTGTGTGCATGTGTGTGTGTGTGTGTGTGTGTGAGAGAGAGAGAGAGACAGAGACAGAGAGACAGACACTACTAGGAAGTGTATCTACTATTCAAAGGATCTGGGAATATAGTGAGCACTCCCAAATACAAGAGCAAAACCTTGCTCAGCTCACACATTGTGGATGTCCCCATGAGCAAGAGAAAAATGTATCCTAAGTCTCTCGAGAATTGTAGATGCTGAGTATAGAATAGTGAGAAAATGGAACGTGTTGGAATTAGATCCCCAAGTGGTTTTAAACAGCTTGTGTGTTATAGACTCCTGAGGTATGGATTTAGTTTTATATCAGAATTGCTGCTATTTCTAAATCATCATCAGTGTTGCTAGTCGTTTTTTTTAACCTCACATATTATTTTTCAATAAGTGTTTTTTTTTTTTAAAGATTTTATTTATTTATTTGACAGAGATAGAGACAGCCAGTGAGAGAGGGAACACAAGCAGGGGGAGTGGGAGAGGAAGAAGCAGGCTCATAGCAGAAGAGCCTGATTGTGGGGCTTGATCCCACAACGCTGGGATCACGCCCTGAGCCGAAGGCAGACGCTTAACCGCTGTGCCACCCAGGCGCCCCTCAATAAGTTTTGATAAAAGAGTTGCATTTTTCAGATGCACACATTCAAAAAGCTAACACTTTTCAAAGTTCACACAGCTCTCACTTGATTGAACTATTTTCTAGTCCTCCAAATGAATGCTCTATCATCAAGAAATGATTTTATAAAGAAAATGTCTCTTCCCGGACATTGACTAAAATGTCTTTTCCACAGTCATTTTTAAAATATGGCCCAGACCCAAAATAAGGGCACAAATAGTATCAGAAGAAGTAAAAAAAATAAAAAAAACAAACAAGAAAACATCATATTCCAGTAGAAAAGGTTTATGTTTGACTGAAGAGCGGTAATTACAAAGGTACAAATTTGTTAAGCTGTTATTATCGTAATTATCGTATCCTGATATTTTAGGGTTTGCTTTTGTGTCCACTTGGCAGATTCAACTTACAAAAATGTTTATTGTATAGTGACAAATTCAACTTTAAAAAATTCCTCTGTAGACATTATCTTTTCACAAACTGGGGGCATGTACCGTAACTCTTAGCATCTTGTACCTCTGGCCTGCAGAAGCGAGAAGGGATGCTTACAAGTGGTGATGGGGGGACATTACAAGTCTTCCTGTGTTTGTGTCTTCCAGGTGCACAGACAGATGAGAAGACAAGCATCAGAGGAATTTTCCAGAAGAGTCCGCAGCTGCTGTTTGAGAGTTTACAGTTGCCAAACCTGATAAATAGACTCAGGTAGGGGTGCTGGGAAAAGCAGAAAATTCTGGGGATCAGTCTCTGCATTTCGTAACTCACTGCCACCCCCACCTGCCCAATCCATTTGACCATCAGACAGAGCCTTCCAGAGACATGGGTGTACATTTTCAACTGGGAGCAACACCGGTAGGTAAACCGTTAACTGTTTGAGATCCATTCTCGGTGTTAGGTCTGTGCTAGATTACCATTTGGCTCTCGAGTACCACAGGGAACACATTTCCAGTGTGGTTTTGGGGACAGGCCTGTGCTGAGCGTAGTATCTTGGTTCACCAGTAAATGGGTGTGGGGCTTACATGGGCTTCTGAGTGGACTGTGGCGAGCGTGCACCCACCCATGTCCTGCAGACGCTACGCGGAATGATAAACCCGTATAAAAGGCATTCACTGTCTCAGAAGAGGACCTCATCTTAATAAAAAGGTCTTTAGCCTTGGAGCACACAGTGAGGAAGGTTCTCAGTTGTCTACACCAGGCTTTGCAGATGGTTATTTTTTCCAAAGAAAACAGCGTTTGTTTTCATGCCTTGTGGGTGTCTGCCTATCTTGTGCGGTTTCAGAAGTAGAGCTTCTGTCTGCTTTTGCTGTGGAGACGAAAGTTCTTGAAATGGCACGTGTGGGGAAATCACCATGGAAAACAAAACAAACTGTATGTAACCCTCTGACCCTGTAGACGAACAAGCCATGTGAATAGCTGCAAATTCGACTTCCCCGCAGTTTTTGAATATAGGCACAAAATGACGAAATCTGAACCGCCACGATTTCACCCTCTGTAAGAGGCACACGGCGAGTATGCGAAGGAATGGAAGAGATGCCAGTGTCTTGACGTAAAGGTCATTGGCTGAGGGTCATTTGTTCCACTTCTGAATGGCATTCTTGCTGGCCTGCAGTGGTGTAGATTTTAATTTCCTGTTTGGAGTGACCTGTTACTCATGTTTCTGGAAAAAAATCATAAATTTCTAGCTTAGAAAGGAATTACAGATATTTCTTTGTTTTTTTTTAAATAATAGCTTTATTGAGATATAATTCACATACCATAAAATTCTCTCTTTTGAAGTGTACATACAGTTCAGTAGTTTTGAGTCTAGTCCGAGTTACGCCATCATCAGGACTAATTTCAGATTGTTTTCATCCCCTCCGAAGGAAACTCTGTTATCTGTTGGCAGTCACTCCCTCCTGGCCGCCGCCCATTATCTTTCTGTTTCTATGGAATTGTCGGGTATTCTGGATGGTTCATATAAACCATCATACAAAATGTGGCTTTTTGTGTGTGTGTGACCAGCTTCTTTTACATATTGTATTTTCAAGGTTTACACCTGTGGCGTGTATATCGATGCTTCATTTCTTTTTATTGACGAAAAATGTGCTGCTGTGGGATATTTCACCCTGCTTCAGCATTCACATGTTGATAGATATTTGTGTGGTTTTCACTTTCAGACTGTTATGAATAAGGCCGTATCACAAACATTTGGGTAGAGGATTTTGTGTGGACGCATGTGTTTGCTTCTCTCGTGTACATAGCTAGGAGTGGAATTGCTGGATCGTATAGCTTTCTGTAAAATGTTGAGGAACTGCCATGCTCTTTTTTTTTTTTAAGATGTACTTATTTATTCTAGACATGAGAGAGGGTGCTTGAGATACTGTGAGTTGGGGGGAAGGGGAGAGGGAGAGAGAATCTCAAGCAGACTCCCAGGTGAGCGCAGAGCCCAGTGTGGGGCTCGATCTCACACCCCGAGATCATGACCTGAGCTGGAATCAAGAGTCGAACATTCCACCTACTGAGCCACCCAGGGGCCCCGACACACTGTCTTCTGAAGTGGCTGTTCCACTTCACAGGCCCACCAGCCATGGAGGAGGGCTCCAGTTTATCCACTTGCTGCCAATGCTTGTGTTTGTCTGTGATTTGATTTTAGTCATCCTACTGGGTGTGAAGTGTTATCTCATAGAGGTTTTGATTTGCATTCCGCAATCACAACATCTTCTCATATGCTTGTTGGCCATTTGTTTGTCTTCTTTGGGAGAAATGCCTATTCAAATTCTTTGGCCATTTTTAAACCAGGTTGTTTGCATTTTATATTGCTGAGTTGTAAGAATTCTTTATACATTTTGGGTATAAGTCCCTTATCAGTGGAATGATTTACAAATGTTTTCTCCCACTCTCTGTGTTAATCTTTGTGCCACAAACATTCAGACTTTAATACTATCTTCGAGCTCACTTTTTTTTTTTTTCCTAGATAAACTTCACATAGTCCAGGGAAATAATGGCTCATACTTTAGCAACCATCTGCTTGATGGTAGACATTGGGTTAAGTTCTTGGCACACATTACCACATTAATTTTTGTTATAACATTAAGTGTTTGGTATTATCTCTTATTTTAAGGGAAAGGGGACTGAAACTCTGAGAACGAGTTTGCTCAAAGTGACCCCACTAGACAACTAGAAGGTGGCAGAATCTGCAAATGAGTCCCGTTCTTCCTGCTTCTCAAAGTCTGTTTTTTTCCTCCTTTACTCCAGTAGTAAATTGTTTGAGTAACGTAAGTGAACAATCAGTATTGTGTTCATCTGTAATATGATTTGTGTTGGGTAAATGCATTTTATTCCGATTTCCTACCAAAAGTCATATGAATAACAGTGTATGACAAGTCTTAAGTCACATCCATTTGATACATTTCCCTCTTGTCCGCCCCCCCCGTCTCCCCTTCCTCTCTCTTTCCTTGTTTTTTTTTTTTTTTTTCCTTTCCTTCCTCTCCCTCCTCTCCTCTTTCCTTTACAAGAATTTATTTGGTCCTTACTATGTTTAAGTGTCTGGATAAAATGATGCATAACTCACCCTCCAGTGCTTGTACTACAGCAGAAGAGACAAACCTCAAATGAACAGATAAGAACACACTCAAAACATCATGTGAAATAACAACGCCAGAGGTGATAAGAGCTATGGAGAAGAACAGAGCAAATGAATGGACAAAGGGTTTGCTATTTTAGGTGGGGTCCTTGGGGAAGATCTGGATGAAGTGAGAAGGGAGCCACATGACTCTGGGGAGAGAGCATTACTGTCAGAGGACGGAAAATACTTCTGGGACAGACAAGCAGAGAGGAGACCAGTGTGGCCCCGTCTCTGCTGTTTGACCAGTAATGGACGAGTGCAAGCTTTGGCTTGGCGTACTTTTACCTAAAACACACAACCCCCCCCCCTCAAAGAACCAAAAGCTCTTGTCCCTAAAATATGTCTAAACTATCTTTAAACATACCTCTGTGAGTGGATGGCATAGCTAGTATTCACCACCAAGTGCTGGTGCTGTTTACCCCCTCTCCCTGCCATGTCTGTGATGACTTACTTGTCCAGAGATGCAAAGTGCACAGTGGTTGGGAGCGAGGGCCAAGGAACTTGAGTGCCACCAGTTAGTGTTGTAACTGTCTTCTTCTTATTTTTTTTAACTCTAAAATGGGTGTATTAGAGTGCTAAGGCTGTGGGAACAAACATCATAGACTGGATGACTTAATAGAAATATCTTTCCTCCCGGTCCTGGAGATGAACATCCAAGGTCAAGGTGTTGGCAGTGTTGGCTTCCTCAGAAGACCTCTCTCCTTGGCTTTTAGATGGCTGCCTTCTCTCTGTGTCTTCACATGGTCTTCTCTAATTTTTCTGCTTTTTTCCTAATCTTTTCTTCTATTAAGGACACCAGTGATATTAGATTAGGGCCTACCCTAATGACCTCATTTTACCTTAATTACCTCTTGACATAGCCTATTACCAAATATAGTCTTATTCTGAAATGCTGTGTATTAGGAGCTCAGCAGGATTTTGCAGGGTGGGGGACATAATTCGGCTTGTAAGAACAGTGAAAATAGTAGTATCTACTGCTGAGAGTTGTTCTGAGAATTAATTGAGATAATACATGTAAAGCCTTTTTTTTTTTTTTTAAAGATTTTATTAATTTATTCGACAGAGATAGAGACAGCCAGAGAGAGGGAACACAAGCAGGGGGAGTGGGAGAGGAAGAAGCAGGCTCATAGTGGAGGAGCCTGATGTGGGGCTCGATCCCATAACGCCGGGATCACGCCTTGAGCCGAAGGCAGACGCTTAACTGCTGTGCCACCCAGGTACCCCTATACATGTAAAGCCTTAACGGAGTTCCTGGCACACGTGAGTGCTGTTGAAATGTGCTAAGTAAGAGTATTGTTATCCTATTAGAGCCAGTCATGCCTATGTGGTGAGTGTGTGAGGCAAAAAATGTGGAGTGTATCTTTTAATTTTATTATTTTTAGTTATTATTTAAAAAAATCAGCTTGCACCTGGAATAATCTTCACCATTTAGCTTCTCAGTACACGTTTGCTGAAGTTAAACTTTTCATCCCTGGTGGGAGGGACATCACCGGCGCACCTCTCTCATTATCACTCTTCTCTTCTTCCCCAACCAGCTCTGCGCCCCACCACACCTCTGCTTCTAACTGGATCCTAAATTTCACCTTTCGGCATTAAACTAGCAATAACTGAGTTTCCTTTTGCAGCCATAGCGTGTTGTTGCTGTTGTTCCCCCAGCGATATTTTGGAAGTTCCATTTACATAAAACTTCAACTCTTGCCTTGCTTTTGACACATAGCAATCTTGTATGCTAGGATACCTATAAGACATCAATTTTCAAACTTGTTAGGGCAACAAGGGTATATGATTCCTCTTCTGGAATGCAGAGTTGAGCCAAAGGGGGAAGTCCCTTTCGCCTATGAGTCTGATACAGTGTTTCTGAGTTTATTAGTTTACTTCTTATGAAGTGTTTCACTTATGGAATCCTCAGCCCTTCGGTCATGGTGTGGAATGAGCTCTCTAGCAACTCTGCCTGGCGACAGAGAACCAGCTATCACCACTCTAAAGGATGGAGCCCCACAATACATTTCCTAAAACATTTTCTTAAAAAGTGAAGGAAAAACTGATAGGAAACTTGCATTAAGGTCAGAAACAGGTATTAAAATGTTTCAAACAGACTGAGAGATTAGACCACCATAGAGATCAGTCTTGGCATACTCTGAAAGTCATTTTTACTTTTTATTTCCATCCACATATCTGGTTGGCTGCAAAAAATAGGGAGAGTTCATTACCATCGAGTTACACAATTTTCCTTAAGACATGTAATGTTTTCAAATAATTCCGAAAACCTTTGTTCAGTTGGAAAAAATGATTTTCATCTCCAATGTCCCAACTTTGTTCCGTAGAAAAACTGCGGTCATGAAGAACAAAACCAGTTTTTTTATGAAGGGAAGCACCACTTTTATTTTAGGGGGTTTCTAAACATTTTTTGCCAACTTTTCATGGAATGAAATTGGCAGTACCCCTTGAATATATGTGTTGTGTGTTAACAGTTTTCACTAGTTATCCTTTTGCTCTTTTCCTTAAAGTGGCTTTTTAAATTTTTGAGCTACAAAATAATGGACCCAAATTGGAATTTGGGAGAACGAGGCTGGCTGATTCGTAATGGCCATATGACCATTACATTTGTCCTTTGTAAACTGCTTTATTAGGTCTGTATTCCAGAGTATATTTTATTCTGCTCCAATGGCTTTGAATGAATTCTTTGATGGTGGCTTTTTGTCACATGCACCTTTCATGGTTCAGGGAGCCTAACCTGTTGGAATATTCTCCTGTTGAAGACTTTGCTTTTCTATCTAGTGACATTTATCATTATCTAAGGCCAGCTGCCTGACTTCTCTTCAGTGCTCTGTTTATGGGGTTTGAACATCTATAAATGGAAACACTAGCTAACCAGAAATTATCGCCAGGGCTTTCTGATAGTGTCCTGAGCACTCACAACTTGGAATGTCCTGCAATATCTAACATGTAAGCATGTCAAGTCATTTTCTAGACAGAATCTGAATCTTTTTCTGTTTCTCTCTCTCTCTCTCTCTCTGTCTCTGTCTCTCTCATTCAGTTTCAACATGGAATTTGAAAAGCATGAAAAAGGAAGCTTATTAAATAAGAAATTAGAGGAGAAACTGACGGTAAGATGTGTGCGACTTAGCATACACAGATTTATAACAGTAGTAACAAAGCAGCTGTCACAGATGGGAAAAGTTGTACTAACTAGCTTGTATTTCCATGTGTTTTTTTTTTTCTTTCTGGTCAGCAGCTTGAAAATTAGTGAGTTCCATGAACTTTGCTGAACACAGCGTAATAAAATTATTAATGAAATTTCAGTACTAGAATGTGGGCAAATTTGATTTTAGTTAAATGATGTGGTTTACCTCCATTTCTAAAACTAGAATCCATTTATTTTGAGCCCTGGTTGTATTGCGTCAATACTGGAAGATTATTTCATTTATTGAGCTGAAGCTTAGCAAAGTCCAGTTTCTCTCAGAGATACTAGGAATATGCATCAAGAAAAATATATAAGTATTATAGACTATTTTAATATTTTATCAAGTAAGTTAATGATCTAGTGTACAGATAAAGCTTACTCATCAGAAAGGTTTTATTATTTTGCTATGAAAGTTAAAAAAGTAAGTTTACCTTGATGCTGAGAAATTACATGTCAATGTATGAGGTTGCTTATATTTGCTGAAACATAAAATATACTGTAGACTGGAGTAGTAGAATGTGCTGTTCCTGGTTCCATGTCCTGATGGGTATAGGAAGCTAATTATGTTTGGAAATGTACTGTGGATACAGAGTTAACGATAGCACAGGGCATGGCTAATTTTAACAACAGTACAAATAGTAAAAAGTAAAACTACATCAACTTTAAGACTGTGACTTCTTAAAATTGTGAGAATGCATTGTTCTGGATATTTGAAATAGAGATTTATGTACTCTTAATGATATTAAAACTTGAAAGATGAAAAAAACCCCAGAGGGTTGAAAATTCTTGAAGTGTGTTAGAATTTCAAAGTCTTGAAGAAATACATTGAATAAAATATAACTTTTTCTTAAAGGATTCAGGTTATCCTTTTGAATATTAGCTGTGGATCTCTGTTCCAGGTGGTTTTCTAAACAGTATTGACCACAGACTATTTGGATTTTTTACTATTTTGAAAAGTTTTGCATTATTATAGAATTAACTAGGGGTTTTGAGTCAAAAAGTTCTGGGTGACAGTTCTCACTCCACAACTTCAAAATGTAGGGCTATGGGATTTTGTTAAAGCTTTCTGAGTCACAGTTAACTCACTCGTAAGATGGGGAGTAGTAATACTAATTTGAAGGATGTCACGAAGATTAAAAACTATAATGTTTGAGGATTCCCTGGGATGAACCTATTATTTTCAAACTGTTTTCGGCCTGACTGAGACTTAGAAAATACATATCCAGAGTTTATTAATATAGGAAGAGAAATCTGAAGTGCATTTCAAAGTAAAAGGAAAACTCGGATATGCCCACCTTAAAGGCTCAGTGGTTATAAAACATTTATGGAACCAGATAAAGAATAAATAAATACATGAATAAAGAGTTGTTATGACTTAGTGTGAAATTTGACCCAGAGCTTTCTGGCAATCTCTTATGGGGTGTTTTGCAAATAAACACAGTGAACATGGGGCAAGTAAACAGAAGTGAAAATGGTCTCTTATTATGTGGGGTGATTTGATATAGACACATTGCACTCTCTGGGGGGTCGGACATTCTGCATTCTGGACTCTGCCTTGCACACAGGTATGAATCTAGAAGTGAGCGAAAACCTCTCCTTAGAGAAAGTAGCTGTCACAAAATTCAAGAACATTACTCTGGAAGAGAGATCTAGGGCTAACCTCTGATTAAGTTCCAGGAGAGTGGAGGGAAATGTGCGACAGTTCAGAAGGCCTGGGAACATCTAATCTACACTGAGAAGAGATGGTTCCTGGGGGGGCGGCTGGGGGGGGGGAGGGAACACATTAGAGTCCAGTAGTTTGGGCAGTTGCCTCTACAGGCAAACAGAGCTACGTATGTAACCCAGATATCTTTCAGATAAAGGAATTTTGGTGACACTGTTATCAAGCAAAGGTTAACTTATATTCAGTATCTCTAAGAGAGCTGAATATATCTCTGAAATTATTTTGGTTAACACTTTGGATTTTTATGTGGATAAACATCTAAAAACTTCAACTTGCGGAGCATTGTGTTCCTTGCTAATATCAGTGTAATACAGTAGGACTAGCTAGGTTGCTGTATACAGTTTAAAAAATATTTTTGTAGAGTTCACTAGGTTCTGAAAATTATTAAATTTATTCTAAATAGTCAAGTTTGTAAGAATACAGTTTTTAAAAGAAAATATTTTTCTACTAAAATATTTAAATATGTATATATTATAATAGTGCTGAGTTATAATATGTATCTTCTTTAAAATTAGAGGTATACTCATAAAGATTTTTATTATGAACAATGTTATGGAATATATCACACAATTAAGAAATTTACATGATTGGTTTTATTTGAAAAAAAATCCAAGGTGAGGTCTACAGCAAATAAGAAAATCAACAGTCTACAGATTTTTAGAATTCATCAGCGTATTCTATCCAAAGAAATAAAATAGGAGTATTTTTGTTTCCTTCAAGATTTTATTTAAATTCAAGTCAGTTCACATATGGTGTAGTGTAAGTTTCAGGGGTCGAATTTAGTGATTTGTCAGTTGCATACAACACCTAGTGCTCGTCCCAAGTGCCCTCCTTAATGCTCATCATCAATTACCCTATCCCCCTACCTCCTCCCTTCCAGCAACCCTGTTTGCTCCCCATAGTTAAAGAGTTCCTTATAGTTTGTTTCCCTCTCTGTTTCATCTTATTTTATTTTTTCCCCTTCCCCTATGTTCATCGCTTTTGTTTCTTAAATTCCACATATGAGTGAAATCATATGGTATTTGTGTTTCTCTGACTGACTTATTTTGCTTGGCATAATACCCTCTAATTCCGTCCATGTTGTTGCAAATGGCAAGATTTCATTCTTTTTGATGGCTGAGTAGTATTCCAGATTACACACACACACACCACATCTTCCTTATCCATTCATCAGTTGATGGACATTTGGGTTCTTTCTGTGTTTTGGCTATTGTGGACATTGCTGCTATAAACACTGGTGTGCATGTGCTCCTTCAAATCACTATTTTTGTATCCTTAGGATAAATACCTAGTAGTATAATTGCTGTATTGTAGGTTAGTCCTATTTTTAACTTTTTGAGGAACCCCCATATTGTTTCCCAGAGTGGATGCACCAGTTTGCATTCCCACTAACAGTGTAATAGATTCCCCTTTCTCCCCATCCTTGACAACATCTGCTGTTTCCTGAGTTGTTAATTTTAGCCATTATGACTGGTGTGGGGTGGTATCTCAATGTGGTTTGGATTTGTATTTCCCTGATGCCAAGGGATGTTGAGCTTTTTTTCATCTGTCTGTTAGCCATTTGTATGGCTTCTTTGGAGAAATGTTCATGTTCTGCCCATTTCTTGACTGGATTATTTATTTTTTGGGTGTTAAGTTTGATAAGTTCTTTATAGATTTTGGATATTAGCCCTTTATCCGGTATGTCACTTATAAATATCTTCTCCCATTCCATAGGCTGCCTTTCAGTTTTGTTGACTGTTTCTTTTGCTTTGCAGAAGCTTTTTATCTTGATGAATCCCAATAGTTCATTTTTGCCTTTGTTTCCCTTGCCTTTGGAGACGCGTCTAGCAAGAAGTTTCTGTGTCCGAGGTCACAGAGGTTGCTGCCTGTATTCTCCTCTAGGATTTTGATGGTTTCCTGTCTCATATTTTGGCCTTTCATCCGTTTTGAATTTATTTTTGTGTATGGTGTAAGAAAGTGGTCCAGTTTCATTCTTCTGCACATGGATGTCCAGTTTTCCCAACACCATTTGTTGAAGAGACTGTCTTCTTTCCATTGGATATTCTTTCCTGCTTTGTCGAAGATTAGTTGACCATAGAGTTGAGGGTCCATTTCAGGGTTCTCTATTCTGTTCCACTGATCTATGTGTCTGTTTTTGTGCCAGTACCATACTGTCTTGATGACTACAGCTTTGTAATAGAGCTGGAAGTCCAGAATTGTGATGCCTCCAGCTGCTTTTCTTTTTCAGGGTCACTTTGGCTATTCGGTGTCTTTTCTGTTTCCGTACAAATTTTAGAGTTGTTTGTTTTAACTCTGAAAATGCTGGTGTTATTTTGAAAGGGATTGCACTGAATGTGTAGGTTGCTTTGGGAAGTACAGACATTTTAACAAAGTTTGTCTTCCAGTCCATGAGCATGGAATGTTTTTCCTTTTCTTTGTGTCTTCCTCAATTTCTTTCACAAGTGTTCTATAGTTTCCAGAGTACAGATCCTTTACCTCTTTGATTAGGTTTATTCCTAGGTATCTTATGGTTTTTGGTACAATTGTAAATGTGATTGATTCCTTGATTTATTTTTCTGTTGCTTCATTATTGGTGTATAGAAATGCAACAGACTTCTGTGCATTGATTTTATACCCAACAACTGCTGAATTCCTGTATCAGTTCTAGCAACTTTTTGTTGGAGTCTTTCAGGTTTTCTACTTAGAGTATCATGTCATCCGCGAAGAGTGAAAGTTTGCCTTCTTCTTTGCCAATTTGGATGCCTTAATAGGATTCTTTACTACATATGCCATATGGATTTCACCTTATAGGGGTAAGAGAATTGCTATCTTTAGCTATTGACTCTTTTTTTTTTTTTGTCTTGAATTTGTTGCTCTTTGGAGATTAGAAGTAAAGATTCCTAGAAGCTTGACAATTAAAGGTGCATCAGTAGATAATCATATAAGGAATATGATACTCAAATCCTTCTGCACGTCCTAAACTTATCAATCCCATCTAAATTTTTCACAAATCAATTGATATTATCCCAATTTTTTAAACATGAAAAAGAAAAGTCAGTTAGCATGGACTTAAAAGACATTTCCATCTCTTGAAAAACCAAGATATTAAGCTGTGCTGGATATTTTAGTCCTCCCTGATTCTGCAAAATCAGATTACACTAAAGGTGATTTTTATGGGGATGCAGGGAGGGAGGGAGGTATTTTGTAACAATACAGTTCTGTTTGGTTGGTTCCACAATAATTGGTGTTGGAGCTGAATGGATCTTTTGTTTTTCCTGATGAGGTTTGAGTAACCATTGTATCATGTGTTCCCCAAAGTACATTCCTTAGAATTCTGATTTTCCAAACTGCTCCGCGAAAGGAGGTTCTGATCTATGCTCAAAATATTTGTGAAACACTGTGTATAGAACGAACTACACAGTCTTATTTCTTTTTGGAGACTAATATTGTATTTTAACACAGTGAAGGCCTTGAGACATTCTGGAGGTTAATCTTGTATTTCTTAAACTCTGTACCAATATAGTGTATTTTAATGTATATTTGCAATGACAGTGAATATTCTCGCTAGTGTTCTCTGGAACACATATTAGGAAGTGGTGTGTCAGTATATTAATTTCCTGATTTTATTTATGAGTTTCATTGTCAGAATAATGATTCATAGAATAATAAATTTAAGCTGGATATCATTTATATCTATAAGGTGAAGTTATTTCTGGAATATTGTTGAAAGTAAGTATATTTCTATTTAGTATGTTTTAATAAATAAGTAAAATTAAGGCAGTATATCCTGACTATTTTCCAAAATCTTTTTCTCTTAGGTTATTAAAGGCATCAGCAAAGAATTGCACTTACATTTATCTTCAACTACAATTTCTTAATGAAAAGGAACAGTTCATGTATTAACGTAGTAAAAATGGTCATGCACCTCAGGATATTCTGAAATAATAATGTTTTCTTTCTTTAAGAGATGAAAAGAACAAACACATTTTATGCATAAACCTAATAATTTATATTACATTAGTATAATATGTCTCGAGAGACCATTCTATCTTCCCAAGTAATAAATGCTCATTAAATACCGCAAAAATAATGATAATAAGAAGGGTAAGTCATCCGATTCACTTTATATTGAAGCTTGCTAGAAGAAAATTAGCACAAGAGTCAATTTCTGAATGTCCTAAATATTGCTTTTTTGAGTAAAAGAAATTTTTGAGATTGAGAAATTATGTAATCTGACAGATTTTGAACAGGATGTATCTCATAGAAGGAGATGAAACTTGAATTTTAGATAACTAAAATTTTATGTTTTATGTTTAAAGTTTTTCAACTTGTTTTGACTTTGGGGGTGGGAGTTTTATCCAAAGATTTGCAAATTTACCTATAATCTCACAAAAAACACATTATTCTCAGTTTCAGAAAGGAGATCATGCCCCTTCTTTTGATACAATGAAAGAGAAAAAAAATTGAAGAAAAACTGTGGTTAAAATGCAGAAACACAGAAAACTCAGCATTTTTAAAATTTTGTGATAATTCAGTGAAGCACACTTTTAAAATAAGGTTCAATTAGTTATTCATAGCTTCATTAATACAAATAAAATTAATTATTTTCTAAGAAATTTGTTAGCAAACAAAAAACATGGGACTGGCACTTGGTTATAGTTCCCAATGTTATTATCTGATGACAAGTCTGAATTTTGTTGGGGAGCACCTTTGCAGATGCTATCTAGTGTTTGTTAGGGAGAAAAAGCACAAAGAGCCTTTCAAATCAATGAACATTTTTGAATGCCTGTTTTGAACAAGACAGGGTCCTATGGACTGTAGTGGAAGCACACGTGAGAGAGAAATTCTTGACCACCAAGGAGATTATTATATTTTATTATTTTTTAGTAGGTTATGAAGTAATAATGGTAAATTTTAGTAGCTTTTAAGTGTAGAAAACATAAACATCCCCAATTCTTTTTTTCTCACATAGATTTCAGACAGCAAGTCTGGCGTTATTCCTTGGAATGTCTTAACAGTGGGACAATTGTAAATTCTTTATATTGTAACATTTTATTCTTTCATAATATTGACTGTTGGAGGTCACTGAAAGGACATGACCACTGGTTGACCCACAATGAGCTGGGACCCAGCAGTTGGAGGTTCCTCCGCCTCCTGCCACCCCCTTCCTTGGGATATACATTCTGCCTAACATTCCCGTGGGAGCTATTCTCAAGGAAGTAGCCTTGAGGGAGTAAGGCGTTGTTGATACCATCTGGATGGTAGAGTGTCTGAACCCAGTTAAGTTCTCTATACAGTATTTTAAGATTCTGCCAGTTGGGTGTGGAGATCTACTCATCTTGTGATGCCTAAGACAAGCTCATCAGTAAGTTCCTGGCTTAGTAAACCTGCCACTACCAGTCTGGAGTGGTCTGTCTATTTGGTCTCTCCTAGCCCTCCATGTGTGGAGACCAATTTCAAATTTCACCTGGGAAGCTCCCAAGGTTTTGAATCAACAATTACATAATCTATTTTTCCAATTGTGTCTAACTAGAGTCATTGGTAACAGGTACTCAGTAGATGCTGACATGCTTGAAAAAAAAAAGTTTAGGCTGCTGATGTTTCTGATGTGTTGTCTGGAGATGATTTTCAGTATGGCTTGAATATTGGTTCTGATCCATACATAATTCCTGACAAGCAACATCATATAATAAAGTAAATGGTAAATTTAGGTTCATAAATCTCTGCTGGTCAGGTGCTAGATCTATGTGTCTTTTTTTTTTTTTTAAGATTTTATTTATTTATTTGAGAGAGAGAGACAGCCAGCGGGAGAGGGAACACAAGCAGGGGGAGTGGAAGAGGAAGAAACAGGCTCTTAGTGGAGGAGCCTGATGTGGGGCTCGATCCCAGAACGCCAGGATCACACCCTGAGCCGAAGGCAGACGCTTAACCACTGCACTACCCAGGCGCCCTTAGATCTATGTGTCTTTATCATAACTGATTGCCCTGGATTCTTTTATTCTAATTTTAGTAATGACCAAAAGGGAGGAAAAATGAAAACAAACAAATGAACAGATGCCTTTTCTTCAGCATTTGATTATTTGTTTTAGAAAACTCCTTCCCTTTCTCTGCCATTTGTAAGACTGGATCAATGACTCTTGCTATGTTCTAGATTTTACTAATAAAATTGCCTTGGGTGTCCATTCTGATGGTAGAGGATGTGAGTTAATTTGTCCCCAAACCTTAATTCCTGTATGATGCTGGTTCATGTTTGTGTTTATGTGTGACACCATCATGGAGGATGGAAGGCATTTGGGCATCCTTAAGAAGGCTGCTGGTCTTTTTAACATGTCTGTGGTGCCTACAGTGCATTCTGTGTCTATTTGGCAGCTCTCCCAGAATGGCCCATTCATTGCCAATAAATTTTGAATTTATTAATCCCTTTTCTCCAGGGAGGGCTAGAGTTCTGTAATAAGTTGACATCGAAAACACTCTGGAAATAATTATTTTTTTAAAAAATGCAAGTGGGCAATAATAAGCCAAATTTTATGGTAACTGCCTCCATAAGTATCCTTCACCTGGAAGGCAAATGCAGGAAATTCAGAATTAAGGTTCTGTGTATTTCTGAACTCAGTGTCACTTCTGAATTTTTAGTAAGGTTAATTTATTCCCATTTCTTAGGGAGATAAGAATTCTCTGAGAAGTCAGTAAAGGGGTTGTAGGATTGATCAGTCAGCACCAGGTATTGTAGAGTTCACTGGTTAAGATAATGTTCTCCAAAGAACTGACACATCCCTCCAGCATTAATAAAAAGATTCTGGTTTTACTGCAGGTGAAGTATAGTTGCAAAGACTAACCATGAAATGTAATCATTTGGTAGATCAAAGTGAAAAGCTGAATAATTGCTCCTAAGTTTCTTTTACATAAGAAATAATTCCACCCTAACTTCTCTCTCTCTTCCTTTTAATAGTGCCAGTAACACAATTCTTAAATACTTGAAGAATCTGTAGCATGAACTAAATTAAAAAAAAAAAAAAGAGGGAGGAGACAAGATGCCATAGACCATTGGGAGTGATAGGAAATTACTAAGCAATGGGAATTGAATAGGCATATTTGCAGAATAATAGGCATAATTGCAGAATGAGGTAAGACCACAAAAATGGTGAGTTAGGGTAGGTGAGTACATGCAAGTGTTCTGAGTACCATCTTAACATCTATGAAAACTGAAACAAACTCCCTGTGCCTTTGGGTGGGTGTGTGCATACTTCTGATTCCAAAGAAAAGGTCTTCCATCTCTTTCTAAGTGCCATCGAGTATGGTAAAAAGCATGTTGTATCTGAATCTAAGAGACCATTATTGGTATAAATTGTGTTTATGTGACCTTAGACAAATCACATAACCTTTGGTCTCCTTCCTTACAGACTGAGAGGTTGGGTTGGATTTGCAAGGATTGTTGTGCTCTCTAGCATTTTATAAGTCTCCAAAAATTGCCCTTGGGCTGTGTGGTTATTAAATCCTTTCCATACCAAACAATGCCTACTTATACAAACATTAGAAACGTTGAAATAGATTATATTTTTATGTCAATAAAAGTATAAAGTATAGTATAAAGTGAACCAAGTATAAAGTCAGAGTCCTTGTTACTAGATTATTAGATTTTTTTTGTAGTACAAAATTTCACAGTTCAGTACTCATAAATTGAATTGCACATATTTTTTATGTTTTCACTGAGAAGCAACAAAGATTTGTGAATGGGATCATGGGAGAACATTATGGAATAGATAAAGTAGCATATAAGTGCCTTAATATTCACCACAAAATGTTGTCAAAATTATTCTATTTTCTCATAATACATAAAACAAAATTGATGCTGTGTTTTCATCAGGAATAAAAATTTAGAGTACATAAGGTCTGCGTTTTAAATATTATTTCTAAGATGGTTTCTTAAGCTCTTACTCATTCCCCTTTGCAGTTCTTACCACTCCTGGCAAAGTGCCTGACATAGATATCTTGGTCCCTGTGCAATTCTAATTTTAGTCCCTTTGCACTGCTGAAGGTGGAGGAAAAAGTGGACTGCACCCGAATGGCAAAATCCCAGCCACCATTTCCATTTTTCTTTTTCCTTTAAGAGGAATGAGGGCTGTGTCTGTTAGCACCCAGGGACGGGAGGGGAGAGTAAACTGAAACTGATAAGGATCCAGATTTCTACTTTATGGTTCAAATGAAGTTCTTGAAGCCATCCAGTCCTTTGAAAACCACTGCTAATTAAAGCAGTGTCTGCTGATAATGTAAGTCTGAGATGCACTGTTTGAATGGATCTTTTGATACAGCTCTGTGTGTTGGTGAATAACAGAAGGGAGATGGATCGCAGGCTTTAAGCGAACGGTGCTTTCACACTGACATTTATAACACACTGTACGTGCGGCGAAATATTTTCTGGGTTCTCATTGTGGGAAGTACAATTACTTACATATCTAGTCGTTCTGCCCCAACTGTGGCTCCCCTCAGGGAATGACAAATAGACTGTTGTATTAGTGATGTAATTACATTATAGAGTCATGGGCTTTATTTTGCTACATGATCTTCATAAAAAGAAGGAGATGATTTTTTAAAATGGTGAGAAGATGTCTGTGGTTTAATTGCCGGTTTTCTCCTTTATTTATAACCTAAAAATTTCTCAAGGGTACGTTCATCAATTTTCTTCTCAGTTAATGGGCGTTTCCTCACGTAAGTAGCTTCTGGGGAAGACGTCACCCCCAGTTTGTTCTTCAAAATAGGCCTCCTGCCCTTGTGGGTGTCAGAATGTAGCAATTCAGAGACCACCTCATGCTTTTAAATACTAACTTGGTGACATTCATCTCAGGAGCAGATGAGAAAGCCTGTATGATTGCTTTCCTAAACCTGTAATAATTTCTCTGGGATATCATGTCATACTGGGAGACCGAAGGAGGAAAATGTCAGCATGAATTAATAAGCTTATCACAGAAAGTGGGGAATTCTTTTAGAATGTGTGAAGGAAAGAGGGAAATAAAATATTTTGTTCCTATTTTTTTTCTAGTTGAGCTCAGGTTACAATCTGGAGATTCCTATATGCTTTGTTGTTTTATCTGCTTCTGCTCATCCGCCCATCCATCCATCCATCTATCCATCCATATAACCTGGGAGTCCTCTTCTTACAGCTTGCTGACCTTTTGGCTGCCTGGACCCCTTTTCATGGGGCGTGGAAGGAGATGAGGGAGCTGGTCATAGAGATTGGCAATGAATTCTCTTCTTTGCAACCCTATTACAGTCATAACCCCTGTGGAATTTGCCTGCCTTGAGTCTGGTGCACCCTCCAGGGTTTGCAAAGATATTTATTAGCATTCCTTCCTGACTGCAGCTCTGCTTCATAGCAGAGCCATACACCTTCATCTCCTTTTCATCTTCCAGAAATTTACAGTGTACTTTTTCATGCTGACTGTTCTCCCCTTCCAAATCTCTTATTGTTGTGGGTTTATTCTTTTATATTCCTTTACTCTCATTTTAATAGGGTCAAGAAAAGGATGTGAGAGAACCTCGTGTATTCCCTCAGCCATCTTGATTTATTCTTAAATCTCATCCTCCATGCTTTGTGCTTTCAGTAGGTGGTGAGTGTCTTGGAACATCTTTATTCTTTCTTCTTCATTGAGAGATAAATGGATTTATGTCAAACTGTTGCATAGGCTATGTTAAATGGCATGCCAAATAATATTCTGAGTGTATAACTAAAAAAATATTTTATGTCATTTCTAAAAGCTTGAATGTTGAAAATTAAGAAATTTCTAGTTTTTACCCTTCTTCTTTGTGCCATAGTGATTTTGGTGGTTAGATGCAATGACTCTGGGGTAAGGGTTCAAGTCTGGGCTCTTGTGTGCTCAACCTATATGAGCTACGGTTTCCTCATTTGTAAAATGGGATATGACTTACCTCCTGGGGCTTTAATAGGGATGGGAAGTGAGGATATATTTGAAAAGTGCTGTGTATAATAAGCACCAGGAAACTGCAGTCATCAGAGATATGAGGATCACAGTGGTGTACAAGTGACTTCTCGTGTCTGGGGAACCCTGAGGCTGTGATTGTAGTTCGTTCTCTTCAGCCAGACCATGTGTGATTTCACACTGATTGTTAGGCCAGGGGCCATGCTTATTTTCCCACTAGGAAGGGTGCCATCATTCAACCTTTAAGTTGTTGTTTTTTTTTTTTTTAGATTTTATTTATTTATTTGAGAGAGAGAGAGTAAGCATGCAGGAGCAGGGTGGAGAGGGACAGAGGGAGGGGGAGAAGCAGGCTCTCTGCTGAGCAAGGAGCCCCATGCAGGAGTCGATCCCAGGACCCTGAGATTTTGACATGAGCTGAAGGCAGACGCTTAACCAACTGAGCCACCCAGGCGCCCCTAACCTTTAATTTTATGTCAGTCCTGTGAAGACTGACAAAGATTCAAAAGCAAGAGTGTTTAAAACATGGTGCCTATTCTGAAAGACATTATGGCCCACTCTCTGAGGAGAATAATTATGTTATATGAATGCAAGTACTATATACATATAGGAATAAATGGCTACATTGTGAAGTGTGAGTAATTAGGACCATACCTATTATGTGGCTCATACAGTTAATACAAATTTTACCAGTAACTGCTAGACTTATCAAGGCAGGACATTGGAAGGAGGGGAAGAATATAGGTAAGTAGAAATAGAGTTAAGAAAGCCATCATTGTGCTGGTGTGTGTGTGTGTAAAATGTTCAAAAGAAGAACATAAATGTGGTTGACAACACAGTCTGATTCAAAAAAGTTTTAAATCCAGAAACTGTTTTGTTCAGGATATCATAATTTATGTCTCTTAACTTCATCTGGCATTTTTAACTCCCTCTACATAAGATACTGTCCCAGGAAAGCAACACTTCCAACAGTTCATTGATTTCTTTACTTAAGAATTTTTCTATAAAACATACAGTTTCATACATTACAAGTAGCACTGGAAATTGGTACCACTTTTTTGGAGCATAATACTGACATGTTAAATACTTACATATGCACTGGTCAGACAATTGTACTCTAGGAATCTGTTTGAAGTGAAGAAATATACAAATATTTAATTATGATGATATTTATTACAACAGTATTTACAGAAGTAAAAATAATGGACACAGCCGGGGAATTAAATACTAATCTCTTATAAAATACAAGGAAATGTAAGGATAGTAGAATAGTGGAAGATACATCACTTTTTTTTCTGACAAAGATACAGATGTTATGAACAATTCTTCCATGGACCCTCCAGGCTGGCAGACGACTAACGTGCAATCAGTGGATATGTTTGTGCAGCACGTTTCTTTGAGCTAAACCATAGAATCTTAATCATCTAAATAAAGGCAACAGTGCCAGGGATTGAATTGTATTTTCCAGTTTTACTGAAATTTTGAATAGCTCAGTGATTTCTTTTTCCATAGTAAACTCACATATTTATGACTCCGCTGACTTGATGAGATCGTATCAGGGAAGAATTCAAGGTAAACCTTCTTCATGTGAGAGCAGATTTACAGAAACCTTGAGTGCTTTCATCCTTTTGCTTTAACAGCATTACCACTGAGAGACAGCAAATTCCTCTTGGCCAGGAACTTTATTTTCCTGGCACCCAGGGCTGCGACTGAGACACGGGAAGTGCTACTCCTGGATGAACCACATCGGCATGGCTTGTATACACATACAAGTGTGTGCATGTATCATGTACTGTATCTGATTTGATAAGTGACAGGGAAGCCAAACCGATCAGTCAAGTCAATCACTTCTGGTGGACTTTTAACTCAACCTCATCAGTTCTGCTTGTGAGTAGGAAGGGGAAGCATTGTCTTCCATGAAATCTCTATGCAATGTGAAGAACACTAAATACCAGCATGTTTGGTGCTGCCAGTTGGGCAGAGGCATTGGCACCCTCCACTCAGAGCCCCGGACCTTGGTGTGGCCGTAGGCAGGCAGCCATGACATTGGTGGCAGAATTGCAGATTTGGGCATTGGCAATAGCACTGCCACAGTGTGATGTCCAGAATGTGATAGGAGGAAAATGGCAGATTCCACATGTTAGCTAAAGCACTAGTTCATGGAGCAATTACAGAGGTTGTGAAAATTTCTCAGTGGATAGAAGTACAGCCATAGAAATACTATTCTTTTAAAATTTTGTTTATTTGAGAGAGAGGGAGAGACGGAGAGAGAGAGAGCATGAGCAGTGGGGAGGGACAGAGGGAGAGGGAGAAGGCTAGGGAGAGGGAGAAGGCGACTCCCCACTGAGCAAGGAGCCCCATGAAGGACTCGATCCCAGGGACCCTGGGATCATGACCTGGGCCGAAGGCAGACGCTTAACTTACTGAGCCACCCAGGCGCCCCAAGATACAATTTTTAATACTGTTTTCAATGATTAACTTGACCTCATTTTAGCTCCAAAAACAGGTTATATTTATCATTCCCTTGTGAAAATTCAGTACTACCAAAAAAATGGTGTTTAGTACTAGGTATTTTCAGATACCTGGAAATTTTTTACCACTGGCCGTTATGATTAACAAGGTACTTAGGAAATTAATAAAATCTGCATTGCCCTTTGGGGATTTTCATGTTTATTTTTAATGAGTTTATGTATTGCTTAGACTCTTTTTCTTATCCTACCAAATTCCAGTGCTGAGAGGTAGATTCTCTTCAATCATATTCAGCAATAGCAGCTGTAGAGAGGGAGTACTTCTAGATATCTGGAATTTTCGTGCCCTTTTTAAAAAAGATTTTATTTATTTATCTGACAGAGAGAGAGACAGCCAGTGAGAGAGGGAACACAAGCAGGGGGAGTGGGAGAGGAAGAAGCAGGCTCCTAGTAGAGGAGCCCAATGTGGGGCTCAATCCCAGAGCACCGGGATCACGCCCTGAGCGGAAGGCAGACACTTAACGACTGCGCCACCCAGGTGCCCCTGGAATTTTTGTGCATTTGGTTTTGGTTTGTTTTTATAATACTTGAGATGTAAAGGGGATTATTTTTTGGTTCCCCATGTATTTAAATTCCCCAGGTACAATTTTAGGTTGATACTTAACAAAAATTGTAGGAAGGAATGAGCTCATTGTCATTCTAAAGGCACTAAGCATGCTGACATTTTTCTGATTACTCTGTTTTTTGTTGATGTTTTAGCATTAATAATGAGACAGCTATTGGTGTTTTAATCCAGTAGTCTAAATATTTTAAGACATTATTCTTGCAAAGCATGTTTAATTGAATTTTTAATGTAACACCAAGCTTGAAAACCAAATATCTTTTGACCGATAGTTTAAGATAAACTGAATAATTCTGCCTACGTGATGATTTTGATAATAGCTGGAGCACATTTCACATTCCAAGAAGTAGACAAAGCACTTACCTTGCTATCCTCACCACAACTCTTGGTATTATTTCCATTTTTATAGTTGAAATAACTGAATCTTAAGTCAGTGGCTTAGGACACATAGCAAGCCAGTGGAAGACTTTGAGCTCAGGACAAGCTGTGTCCAGAAGCGGCTCTTCTAACAACCTATACCCCTCTCATTGAACAGATCCAGAACCTCAGCTCCAGCCCTATGGTGATCTCCTGTTTTCCTCAGAGCACACACATACTTGGAGTTTATTCCAACGCACAATAATAAAATAACCCAAACGGATATTTACGTCAAGGAGACGTCATTATTCTTTGTTGAATGATTAGGCTAATGTTTGGCCATTGTGGAAAGGAGTAAAATGTTACTACTATGGACTGTGCATGAGTAATAGTACTTCAGGACTCTCCTCCCAAATTCACTTAACACCTATTAAAACAATTGCCATTTAAATAGGGAAATACATTTTGATAACATTGAATTTTCACTAGAAATATAGTTAGAGAGGTGATAACTTTAACATAATATCAGGAGTAGTCTTTCAACATCTTGGTTACTATTTTGGGGTTTAACTTCTCAGTCAACTATATTGTTGGGCCTGAGATACTCAAGATTCTGATTCCAATTGCAATGAACCTGGAATGGTTTCCCCACACGACCAAGCAATTCTCAGACACCAGATGGTTGTCCTACAATCCAACTAAGTTCTTTGTTTTTAAAAAATTTTTTCCTTCAAATTCTTATTTAAATTCTAGTTAGTAAACCTACAGTACAATATTGGTTTCAGGAGTAGAATTCAGCGTTTCATCACTTACCTACAACACCCATGTTCATCAAAATAAGTGCCCTGCATAATGCCCATCATGCATCTAGCCCATCTCCCACCCACGCATCTCCATCAATTCTGTTTGTTCTCTATCATTAAGAGTTTCCTATGGTTTCCCCCCCAACTCTCTTTTTTTCCTCCCTCCCCATATGTTCATCTGTCTTGTTTCTTAAATTCCTCATGTGAGTGAAATCGTATTTTATTAGTCTTTCTCTGACTGACTTATTTTGCTTAGTATAATACACTGTAACTCCACCCACATCGTTACAAATGGCAAGATTTCATACTTTTTGATGGCTGAGTAGTATTCCATTGTGTATATATATCACATCTTCTTTATCCATTCATCTGTCAATGGACACTTGGGCTCTTTCCATAGTTTGTTTATTGCTGATAATATTGCTAAAAACATGGGGGTGCATGTACCCCTTCCAATCTGTATTTTTGTTTCCTTTGTGTAAACACCTACTAGTGCAAATACTGGATCATAGGATAGTTCTATTTTTAACTTTTTGAGGAACCTCCATACTGTTTTCCAGAGTGGCTGCACCAGTTTGCACTCCCACCAACAGTGTAAGAGGGTTCTCCTTTCTCTGCATCCTTGCAACACCTATTGTTTCTTGTGTTGCTAATTTTAGCCATTCTGACAGGTGTGAGGTGGTATCTCATCACAGTTTTGTATTCTCTGATAATGAGGGATGTTGAGTATCTTTTTATGTGTCTGTTGGCCATCTGAATATCTTCTTTGGAAAAATGTCTATTCATGTCTTCTGCCCATTTCTTAACTGGATTATTTGGTTTTTAGGTGTTGAGTTTGCCAAGTTCTTTATGGATTTTGGATACTAACTCTTTATCAGAGATGTCATTTATAAATATCTTCTCCCATTCCACAGGTTGCCTTTTGGTTTTGTTGATTGCTTCCTTCACTATGCAGAAGGTTTTTATCCTGATGAAGTCCCAATTATTCATTTTTGCTTTTGTTTCCCTTGCCTTCAGTGATGTGTCTAGTAAGAAGTTACTGTGGCTGAAGTCACAGAAGTCAAAGAAGATGCTGCCCGTGTTCTCCTCTAGGATTTTGATGGTTACCTGTCTCACTTTTAGGCCTTTCATCCATTTTGAATTTATTTTTGTGTATGGTGTAAGAAAGTGGTCCAGTTTCATTCTTCTGCACATGGATGTCCAGTTTTCCCAACACCATTTGTTGAAGAGACTGTCTTCTTTCCATTGGATGTTCTTTCCTGCTTTATCGAAGATTAGTTGACCATTGAGTTGAGGGTCCATTTCTGGGTTCTCTATTCTGTTCCACTGATCTATGTGTCTATTTTTGTGCCAGTACCATAATGTCTTGATGACTACAGCTTTGTAATAGAGCTTGAAGTCTGGAATTGTGATGCCTCTAGCTTTGCTTTGCTCTTTCAGGGTCAGTTTGACTATTTGGGGTCTTTTCTGTGTCCATATGAATTTTAGGATTGCTTGTTCTAGCTGTGTGAAAAATACTGGTGTTATTTTGATAGGGATTGCATTGCATGTGTAGATTGCTTTGGGAAGTATAGACATTTTAACAAGGTTTTTTCTTCCAGTCCATGAACATGGAATGTATTTCTTTTTCTTTGTGTGATCTTCAATTTCTTTCATAAGTGTTCTATAGTTTTCAGAGTACAGATCTTTTATCTCCTTGGTTAGATTTATTCCTAGGTATTTTTTTGTTTTTTGATGCAATTGTAAATGGGATCGATTCCTTGATTTCTTTTTCTGCAGTTTCATTATTTGTGTATAGAAATGCAACATATTCCTGTACATTGATCTTATATCCTGCAACTTTGCTGAATTTGTGTATTGGTTTTAGCAATTTTTCAGCAGCATCTTTCAGGTTTTCTATGTGGACTGTCACGTTTTCTGCAAATAGTAAAAGTTTGACTTTTTCCTTGCTGATTTGGATGCCTTTCAATGAAACTAAGAGTTTGTTCTTTGAAAGAATTAATAAAATAGATAAACCCCTAGCCAGAGTTATCAAAAAGAAAAGAGAAAGGACCCAAATAAATAAAATCATGAATGAAAGAGGAGAGACCACAGCCAACACCACAGAAATGCAAATCATTATAAGAGATGAAAAATTATATGCCAACAACCTGGGCAATCTGGAAGAAATGGACAAATTCCTTGAAACATACAAACTACCAAAGGTGAAACAGGAAGAAATAGAAAATTTGAACAGGCCCATAACCAGCAAAGAACTTGAATCCATAATCAAAAATCTCCCAACAAATAAAAAGTCCAGGGCCAGATGGCTTCCCAGGGGAACTGACCAGGGATTTAAAGAAGAGTTAATATCTTTTCCTCTCAAATTGTTCCAAAAAAATAGAAATGGAAGGGAAACCTCCAAACTTCTTCTACAAGGCCAGCATTACCTTGATTCCAAAACCAGACAAAGACCCCACTAAAGAGGACAATTACAGGCCAATATCCCTGAGGAACACAGATGGATGTAAAAATTCTCAACAAGATACTAGCAAGATGAATCAAACAGTGCATTAAAAGAATTAGTCACCATGATGAAGTGGGATTTATTCCTGGGCTGCAGGGGTGGTTCAATAGTCACAAATCAATGAACATGATACACACATTAATAAAAGGATAAGAACCATATGATCCTCTCAATAGATGTAGAAAAAGCATTTGACAAGATACAGCATTCATTCTTGATAAAAGCTTTCAACAAAGTAGGTGCAGAAGGAACATACCTTAGCATCATAAAGGCCATATACGAAAGACCCACAGCTAATATCATCCTCAATGGGGAAAAACTGAGAGCTTTTTCTTTACCATCAGGAACAAGACAGGAATGCCCACTCTCACCATTGCTATTTAATTTAGTACTGGAGATCTTAGCCTCAGCAATAAGAGAACAAAAAGTGTAGAGAGCAAAATGGAGTCTCTCATGTCAAGCAGGAGCCTGTGTCAAGCAGTGATGCAGGTAGTTAAAAGTATGCACCCATGAGCTGTCTCTGGGACCAGCATCAGCTCACAAGCCCAGAATTGGTAGCAAGCAGAAGCAGAGGATGGCTTCAGGGGCCCAAGACTGATTAAATCCCTTTGAAGGGGAGGATTTTGGCAGCCAATTGTCAGACTCTTCAGACATAACCCCGCTATGTCTGACCATTTTAAAAAGGCAGCTGCCACCAAAGGCTCTGCCCAATTGATCCCTGAACAGACCTGAGATCCTTCACTTGAACATCATAAGCAGTGAGTGCCGAGAGCTGACCCAGACCAGACTGTGGCCTTATCTCAACTGTGCACCCACAGACTGACTTGGAGTTTTGTTCGTTCACTTCCTACACCCTTCTGTTATCTTATTTGTTGTGTGGTTTGTTTTCCATCCTGCCCTGAGTGTTGTGTAAGCAGCCAAGTTTAATCACATGGTGAAATGTCATTGAGTTTGGAATCCTGAACCTGCTTTATAATTGTGATTAACTTTGCTTCATGATTGAATACAGTGACCCTGGTGGACACAACTTGTGTGTGTGCCTTCATAGCATGCTTATGACAAAAAGAAATCTAACTAAATTCTGACACTATCTACAGAGAAAGCGTCAGATTTCTAAGGCTAAGTGCTCAATCTTACAAGAATGCTCTCCACTTCAGATGTTAATTGCAAACTCAAGTTGTTATCTTTTTGACCAACAGGCTAAAAAGCGCAGGTTCCCACAACCCCCTCCTTGGGTTCAATTAATTTGCTAGAGTGGCTCAGAGAACCCAAGAAACCCGTTTACTAAACCCGTTTACTAAATGAAACTAGCATACATTTTATATGTTACATGTATTATATACTGTATTCTTATAATAAAGCAAGCTAGAGAAAAGAAAATGTTAAGTAAATCATAAGAAAAATACATTTATAGTATTTGTAAAATACAGTAAAAAATCCACAGATAAGTGGATGTGAGCAGTTGAAACCCCTGTTGTCCAAGGGTTAACTGTAATTATGTTATTTCGCTACTGTTAAATAATTGGAATTTTGCAGTATGTAACCTCTTAAGGTTGTTTTTCTTTTCTTTCTTTTTTTTTCTTCCAGTCAGCTTAACTTCCTTGAAGTTCTTTCAGGTTGCATATCCACAATTTGTTCTTTTGTTGCTTAGTAGTATTTCATGGTATGAATATACCACATTTTCTTGAACCATTCACCTAGTGAGGGACATTTGGGTGGTTTCCGGTTTTTAGCTATTATAGATAAAGTTGCTGTGAACATATGTGTACACATTTCTGTGTGAAAATAGGTTTTAATTTCTCTGGGATAAGTCCCTAAGGATGCAATTGCTGGGTCATATGGTTAGTCCATTTCTTTGTTTTAAAAGGAACTGCCAAACTGTTTTCCAAAGTAGCTATAATATTTTACCTTCTCATCAGTAATGTATGAGAGTTCCATTTTCACCACACCTTTGCCAGTATTTGGTGTTATCATTATTTTTTACTTTAGTTATTCTAATGGGTGTATAGTGGTACCTCACTGGGTTTTTAATTTGCATTTCCTTGATAGCTAATAGTGTTCAATGTCTTTTCATGTGCTTATTTAGCTATGCTTATCTTTTTTGGTGAAGTGTCTGTTCAGATTGTCTACCAATGTTTTAATTAGGTTGTTAGTGTTATTGCTGATTTTGGGGAGTTTCTTTTTTTTTTAAAATAGATTGTAGATATATGTCCTTTTTTGGCTATGTGGCTTACAAATATTTTGTGCCAGTTTGTAGCTTTTCTCCTTCTCCTCCTTCTCCTTCTTTCTCTTTCTTCCTCTTCTCTTTCCTTTTCCTAACATCATAAATCTTGTCATGAGGTTATTAGGGGACATTAAATGTTGCTCTTGTCTTTGGTCTCTCATTGTCATTCTTGGAGTTGAGCAGCATGCATGGTACTGTGGAATATAATGGGGATAGTTGGCCTTCAGTTTAAGCATGGCTGAGACAAGATGCTTACCTCCCTGGGTCTCAATATCCTCTTTTATCTCCTGTAAAAAAGAAAATATTAAACCAAATAATTTGAGGTTTCTTCCAGTTTTAATTTATGTAATCCTATAATCTCCTAGGNGGCTTCAGGGGCCCAAGACTGATTAAATCCCTTTGAAGGGGAGGATTTTGGCAGCCAATTGTCAGACTCTTCAGACATAACCCCGCTATGTCTGACCATTTTAAAAGGCAGCTGCCACCAAAGGCTCTGCCCAATTGATCCCTGAACAGACCTGAGATCCTTCACTTGAACATCATAAGCAGTGAGTGCCGAGAGCTGACCCAGACCAGACTGTGGCCTTATCTCAACTGTGCACCCACAGACTGACTTGGAGTTTTGTTCGTTCACTTCCTACACCCTTCTGTTATCTTATTTGTTGTGTGGTTTGCTTTCCATCCTGCCCTGTGTGTTGTGTAAGCAGCCAAGTTTTATCACATGGTGAAATGTCATTGAGTTTGGAATCCTGAACCTGCTTTATAATTGTGATTAACTTTGCTTCATGATTGAATACAGTGACCCTGGTGGACACAACTTGTGTGTGTGCCTTCATAGCATGCTTATGACAAAAAGAAATCTAACTAAATTCTGACACTATCTACAGAGAAAGCGTCAGATTTCTAAGGCTAAGTGCTCAATCTTACAAGAATGCTCTCCACTTCAGATGTTAATTGCAAACTCAAGTTGTTATCTTTTTGACCAACAGGCTAAAAATCGCAGGTTCCCACAACCCCCTCCTTGGGTTCAATTAATTTGCTAGAGTGGCTCAGAGAACCCAAGAAACCCGCTTACTAACTAAATGAAACTAANCGCAGGTTCCCACAACCCCCTCCTTGGGTTCAATTAATTTGCTAGAGTGGCTCAGAGAACCCAAGAAACCCGTTTACTAAACCCGTTTACTAAATGAAACTAGCATACATTTTATATGTTACATGTATTATATACTGTATTCTTATAATAAAGCAAGCTAGAGAAAAGAAAATGTTAAGTAAATCATAAGAAAAATACATTTATAGTATTTGTAAAATACAGTAAAAAATCCACAGATAAGTGGATGTGAGCAGTTGAAACCCCTGTTGTCCAAGGGTTAACTGTAATTATGTTATTTCGCTACTGTTAAATAATTGGAATTTTGCAGTATGTAACCTCTTAAGGTTGTTTTTCTTTTCTTTCTTTTTTTTTTTTTTCCAGTCAGCATAACTTCCTTGAGNTAGAGAGAGAGGGAGAGAGAGCGGTGGGGGGCAGATTACTGGTGCTTCCAAACAATAATATTGTTCTCCATTACAATCTTGGGTAAAGATGATGTTGTAAAGTGAAAATGCTTAATGTGTTAGTCCTTGGGAGGCTTTGCAGAAGTTTATCAGATTTGTTGAGAAAGCAAAGGTCAGCAGCCTGGGGATACATTTCGAAAGGGGAAAGATCATTCTGAAAAAGAGATTGATGGATATCATAGGGGAGAACTGTGGGCAATGGTCAAAACAAAGCTGCCAGTGTGGAGTGCTCAAAATGTCATGTTAGATTCAGAGATGGAATCACGATTCTAAAGCCTTCCAGCTGTGGAGTGGTCTTTGGCCACTTCTCATCAGCGAATCTTTGTTCTTAATAAGTGTTGTTACTAATATCTGATAATATTTTTATGATTTAGTGTGATGTTAAATAATGACACCGCCTCGATCCATGCATCTGGTGTTCAGAAAATGCTTGTTCACACCTCCCCTCACTCCCCTAATCCCTCAGAATCCTGCCAAGGGTCAGCTGTAGTCCTAGTGTGTGGCCTGAGTACCCATAAAACGAGACAGAGTAAAAGAACGTACTAGACTATTGCATATGCCCTCTGATGACTCATCAGTACACACTTGTTCTCTGATAGGGCTCAGGTCTGAGTCCAGGTGATTGGCTTCAGCGTGAGGTTTTCTCTTACATGTGGTCAGAAGAATTGAGGCTCCTTAAGAAGAGCAGACCCTTCGAGTCAGGGAGCGCACACCTCTGCAGCACCTCATTCATTCACGGGGCTCTAGAAGACAGAAGGCCGGAGATGGCTCGTGCATTACTGCTTCTCTGTGACGAGGTTTTACTTACTAGAGTAAATGAGAAGAATAAGAACAATGTAATCTCCATAAGATAATTTGTTTATTAAGCATATTTAATGGATTATCCTTTTTTTGGAGACTGCATTCTTCCTCACTGTTTTGCTTTTAAAGTTTTTATATTTATGAATGATGATGAATCCTTTTTTTTTTTAAAGAGTTTATTAGTCAGAGAGAGGGGGAGAGAGCGCATGAGCAGGGGAGCAGCAGGCAGAGGGAGAAGCAGGGTCCCCACTGAGCAAGGAGCTGGATGTGGGACTCGATCCCAGGATCCTGGGATCATGACCTGAGCCGAAGACAGACGCTTAACCCACTGAGGAACCCACACATCCCGAATGATGATGAATCCTTAAAAACAATTACTAATCCATAAATTCCAAAAGTCTGGAAAACTGCTTTTTCTGACATTTTGGTCTCTACTTTCAGATGTCTTTAGAAAGGTCTACTGGATTCTTTTTTTTTTTTTTTT
>NC_048236.1:11700092-11706255 GCF_002007445.2 Ailuropoda melanoleuca
CATACATTTTATATGTTACATGTATTATATACTGTATTCTTATAATAAAGCAAGCTAGAGAAAAGAAAATGTTAAGTAAATCATAAGAAAAATACATTTATAGTATTTGTAAAATACAGTAAAAAATCCACAGATAAGTGGATGTGAGCAGTTGAAACCCCTGTTGTTCAAGGGTTAACTGTAATTATGTTATTTCGCTACTGTTAAATAATTGGAATTTTGCAGTATGTAACCTCTTAAGGTTGTTTTTCTTTTCTTTCTTTTTTTTTCTTCCAGTCAGCTTAACTTCCTTGAAGTTCTTTCAGGTTGCATATCCACAATTTGTTCTTTTGTTGCTTAGTAGTATTTCATGGTATGAATATACCACATTTTCTTGAACCATTCACCTAGTGAGGGACATTTGGGTGGTTTCCGGTTTTTAGCTATTATAGATAAAGTTGCTGTGAACATATGTGTACACATTTCTGTGTGAAAATAGGTTTTAATTTCTCTGGGATAAGTCCCTAAGGATGCAATTGCTGGGTCATATGGTTAGTCCATTTTTTTGTTTTAAAAGGAACTGCCAAACTGTTTTCCAAAGTAGCTATAATATTTTACCTTCTCATCAGTAATGTATGATAGTTCCATTTTCACCACACCTTTGCCAGTATTTGGTGTTATCATTATTTTTTACTTTAGTTATTCTAATGGGTGTATAGTGGTACCTCACTGGGTTTTTAATTTGCATTTCCTTGATAGCTAATAGTGTTCAATGTCTTTTCATGTGCTTATTTAGCTATGCTTATCTTTTTTGGTGAAGTGTCTGTTCAGATTGTCTACCAATGTTTTAATTAGGTTGTTAGTGTTATTGCTGATTTTGGGGAGTTTCTTTTTTTTTTAAAATAGATTGTAGATATATGTCCTTTTTTGGCTATGTGGCTTACAAATATTTTGTGCCAGTTTGTAGCTTTTCTCCTTCTCCTCCTTCTCCTTCTTTCTCTTTCTTCCTCTTCTCTTTCCTTTTCCTAACATCATAAATCTTGTCATGAGGTTATTAGGGGACATTAAATGTTGCTCTTGTCTTTGGTCTCTCATTGTCATTCTTGGAGTTGAGCAGCATGCATGGTACTGTGGAATATAATGGGGATAGTTGGCCTTCAGTTTAAGCATGGCTGAGACAAGATGCTTACCTCCCTGGGTCTCAATATCCTCTTTTATCTCCTGTAAAAAAGAAAATATTAAACCAAATAATTTGAGGTTTCTTCCAGTTTTAATTTATGTAATCCTATAATCTCCTAGGAGGGTGGAGCATAGATTCTTGAAAGTTCTGACAGGAGGCATCATGCCTAGATTTTGTGCTTCACCAACAGAAAGGGGCAAATCTGGAATACTTCTGGAATTTTTACCATGCGGAATTACCGTTGTATAAATATATTTTATTATTGGAGTTGTACTTTTAAAAGCATAGATCTGTGTATAGTAAGACAACCATGTTATGGGGACCCCAAAATTGAAGGTTATTAAAATGGACAATATAGATAAGTATTGAGCAAAGATAAATAATTTTTAAAAAGGAAGTTTGTTAATTTAAAAAATGCCAGTATCTCTCTCAAAATATTTGAGTTGGTTTAGCCCAGCATACTTAGACACAAAGGAATTGTATAATTGTGGAAAACAATAGCTTGAAAATCATGCTGTGCCCAATTCCTGGCTCCCACCACTCACCAGCTATGTAATCTTGGCAAGTTGACTCACTTCTCTAAATATCAGAATTTTTCTGTAAAGCGAAGATAATAACAGTGCCCATATCAAAGAGTTACTGTGAGAAATAACACATGTAATAATTTTGACAATTTATTTCCTTATAATTCCTGCCAGTGACCAAAGTTTTAAGGGGAAAATTGTTAGCCTAATTCACTTGGATTTGTAAAGCTATTACAAATAAACCCAAATATATCGACTTAACACAGTAAAAATTATTTTCTTATACAACAGCTCTGAGAGGTTCTAGGCCAGCCCTGGATGGAGGCATGAGGGAAGAGGGATCTCAGAATGTTCTGCTCACTTGCTATAGAGTAGAAATCTGTACTTTGTCACTGGGGTGTGAGGAGTTCAAAGAAAACTGGTTGCCAAGGGGTTGTGGAGGGAGGACAGGGGAAATAGGGAGAAGTAGGTAAAGGGTGCAAACTTTTAGTTACAGGGTGAATAAGTTCTGGGGACCTAATGTATAAAATGGGGGCTATAGTTAACACTATATTGTATTATTGAAATCTGCCAAAAGAATAAACTTAAATGTTCTCACACACAAAAAAAGATGAATATGAGAGGTGATAGATGTGTTAATTAACATGATGGGGGGGAATCCTTTCAGAATGTGTATGTATATCAGATCATAAACTTGATGTGTAGAGTTTAAACATCATACAGTTTTACTGGTCAATTATGCCACAAAATAGGAAAAAATGTTCCTTTAATAATACCCTTTTAGAGCCATGGAGGCATAGTAAGTGCTTGTAATATTTATTGATCTTGTCTTTCTTTGGTTGACACATGAGACTATGAGTAATGAAAGGATTTGGGCAAAGGGGCTCTCTCCTATGTTGCATTATTTTTTCCCACATTATATTCTGTTTTTGTTTTTATTGGATTGATAATTCAGTGTGTACTCTACAAAGGGTTGGTGATAATATTCACAATGTTTCTACGATCCTCAGAGCCAGGGGCACGTCATACAGCTATAGTTCCAGCAGCTCAATCCCACACGTGTGGTGTCTGGAATCTTGCCAGGCTTCCATGTCTTTCCTGGATTAGCCCTGTAACCCAACATGATTAAGTGGGTTCATACAGAGGATTTCTTCTCGAAGGGCATTTGTAAGCCATTAAAACTGAATAGTTGCTTTTACGTGTGTGTGTGTGTGTGTGTGTGTGTGTGTGTGTGTGTGTGAAAGAGAGAGAGAGAGAGATAGAGAGAGAGGGAGAGAGAGCGGTGGGGGGCAGATTACTGGTGCTTCCAAACAATAATATTGTTCTCCATTACAATCTTGGGTAAAGATGATGTTGTAAAGTGAAAATGCTTAATGTGTTAGTCCTTGGGAGGCTTTGCAGAAGTTTATCAGATTTGTTGAGAAAGCAAAGGTCAGCAGCCTGGGGATACATTTCGAAAGGGGAAAGATCATTCTGAAAAAGAGATTGATGGATATCATAGGGGAGAACTGTGGGCAATGGTCAAAACAAAGCTGCCAGTGTGGAGTGCTCAAAATGTCATGTTAGATTCAGAGATGGAATCACGATTCTAAAGCCTTCCAGCTGTGGAGTGGTCTTTGGCCACTTCTCATCAGCGAATCTTTGTTCTTAATAAGTGTTGTTACTAATATCTGATAATATTTTTATGATTTAGTGTGATGTTAAATAATGACACCGCCTCGATCCATGCATCTGGTGTTCAGAAAATGCTTGTTCACACCTCCCCTCACTCCCCTAATCCCTCAGAATCCTGCCAAGGGTCAGCTGTAGTCCTAGTGTGTGGCCTGAGTACCCATAAAACGAGACAGAGTAAAAGAACGTACTAGACTATTGCATATGCCCTCTGATGACTCATCAGTACACACTTGTTCTCTGATAGGGCTCAGGTCTGAGTCCAGATGATTGGCTTCAGCGTGAGGTTTTCTCTTACATGTGGTCAGAAGAATTGAGGCTCCTTAAGAAGAGCAGACCCTTCGAGTCAGGGAGCGCACACCTCTGCAGCACCTCATTCATTCACGGGGCTCTAGAAGACAGAAGGCCGGAGATGGCTCGTGCATTACTGCTTCTCTGTGACGAGGTTTTACTTACTAGAGTAAATGAGAAGAATAAGAACAATGTAATCTCCATAAGATAATTTGTTTATTAAGCATATTTAATGGATTATCCTTTTTTTGGAGACTGCATTCTTCCTCACTGTTTTGCTTTTAAAGTTTTTATATTTATGAATGATGATGAATCCTTTTTTTTTTTAAAGAGTTTATTAGTCAGAGAGAGGGGGAGAGAGCGCATGAGCAGGGGAGCAGCAGGCAGAGGGAGAAGCAGGGTCCCCACTGAGCAAGGAGCTGGATGTGGGACTCGATCCCAGGATCCTGGGATCATGACCTGAGCCGAAGACAGACGCTTAACCCACTGAGGAACCCACACATCCCGAATGATGATGAATCCTTAAAAACAATTACTAATCCATAAATTCCAAAAGTCTGGAAAACTGCTTTTTCTGACATTTTGGTCTCTACTTTCAGATGTCTTTAGAAAGGTCTACTGGATTCTTTTTTTTTTTTTTTTTTGTCATTACCAAACTATAATTTCTTTCTTTTTTCTTTTTCTTTCTTTTTTTTTATTTTTAAAGATTTATTTATTTGAGAGAGAGCACACAGCAGGGAGGTGCAGAGGGAGAGGGAGTCTGAAGCCGACTTCATGCTGAGCATAGAGCCTGACGCGGGGCTCAGTCTCATGACCCCAAGATCACGACCTGAGCCAAAAACAAAAGTCGGATGCTTACCCGACTGCGCCACCCAGGCATGCCTCAGACTGTAACTACTTAGGCTGTAGTGTATCCCTTTTTCCTTTGCTTCTTCCGGAGTCCTAATTTTCCCATCTAGCGAACAAATTGATCTTTGTTACATACAAACACTAAAGTTAAATTTTTTTCCTGTTTTGTAATTCTTGTCACATGTGTAAGTAGGCATATTTACTTTTCACATTAGGAAATCAAACTTAAAACTATCAAAGGTTTGAGGACATATTGTGCAGATAGGCAGAGTCCTTGGGATTTGTATGTGCATTGTTTCATTTTTACCACATCATAACCTTACTTCATGTTCCCTTAGAATCTGGAATTTCTTTTTCTCCTACAGAACTGGATGTGTTGTAAGTGGTAACTGAGAAATTGTCATGTGTTAGGTGTTCAGAATGTTCTTTTGGAGGATTCTTACTAATGAAACTTCTGGTTAGAGCTTGTGTGTTTTATCAGAACTCAACTCAGAGAATCTCAAAAAAAACCTCAGTCCTATAAGTTAATAAAAGTAGAGTTACTTTTGGAAAACTGACCTCCGGTGGGGACAGAAGACGCATAATAATCACAACAATCTATAGAACCAATTTGAAAAGCTTTTTTTTTTTTTTAAAGATTTTATTTATTTATTTGACAGAGATAGAGACAGCCAGCGAGAGAGGGANTTGTGTGTTTTATCAGAACTCAACTCAGAGAATCTCAAAAAAACCCTCAGTCCTATAAGTTAATAAATGTAGAGTTACTTTTGGAAAACTGACCTCCGGTGGGGACAGAAGACGCATAAGAATCACAACAATCTATAGAACCAACTTGAAAAGCTTTTTAAGATTGGTATGCTTTGCATCTTTAAACAATAAAAATTTCACTAATAAAAGATGTGAGCAAAATTGTATGAGATCTTCGGAAATTCGTTGTTTCTAGTAATTTTATATCCTGTTACATAAGAAAGTTTAAGTGGTTTATGTTTGACTTTCATCTTTGCTTCCTGGGTAATTTGTTAGAGAAAGCGGTACTGTGTGATGACATTTTATGAACTTTAAATCATTCTCTTCTGAAAATCATGCTGGGAGCTGCCATTTAAAAACAAACAAACACAAATAAAATAGCTCAAGAGGAATAAATATGTTGGATTTAAAATGAATGAGTGTTATTGAATTGTGTTAATGGCCCAGACTGCTCTTAAACCCAGAGCTCACCTGTCTTTCCAAATGAAAAGTCCTCTGGCATGGTATGAGTGGAGGCAATGGTGTCTCTCAGGTCTAAAGATGGAATGAAATGAATTCATATCAGTAACAAAAACACAAATTAGAAAATTTTCTTTGGCTTGGTGCTGAACTGTGAATTTGGTTTCATGTGAGGGAATGGATGCTAGCTCCATATGTGAAACCGAGTGATGTTGGTTTACTTAGTGACCTAAACAAACAAGATATGGTCATTAAGAGCACTAATATTTTAATTCTGCCCTTAAATCTCCCAGTCTCTTTTGATTTATTTTATAGTCGCCATGCTGCACATTACATCCTGAGATCCTATTAATCTTATTACTGGAAGTTTGTACCTTTTGACCACTGAAGGTATTTCCTCTAGCCCACACCCTATAAAATGAACTATAAAATGCAGTTGAAAAGAATAGAGGTAACGTAATAT
>NC_048236.1:11706355-11714857 GCF_002007445.2 Ailuropoda melanoleuca
ATTTCCTCTAGCCCACACCCTATAAAATGAACTATAAAATGCAGTTGAAAAGAATAGAGGTAACGTAATATTTACAGCGTGTGTTCTGTGCGATAGTGAGTTATATGTTGAACTGGTCAGCCACGCGAAAATGTTAAGTGCTGTTAGACCAAAACCAAACAATAACTACAGACTTCTTAAGATAGCTAAAACATAAAAAAATAAGAAAGTACTTGCTCAGCAGTTAGTGACTCTGATAATGCCAACACAATACGTTTGATCTGAAAGAGGATTTGACAGCGCAGACACTGGTTAGAAAGTTACATTTTGTATATATATATATACACACACACACAATGTGTATATATTATATATGTGTATAATATATGTGTATATAATATATACGTGTATATATTATATAGTATAGAATATAGTACGTTAAAAAGATAACCTGAGGCATATTAAAAATGTTAAGAGTTTGAGCAGAAATTGATTCAAATTGGGTAGTGCCAAATTGGAAGTGGTTAGTGGTGCCCCACCCACAGGAGCTAGGGAAAGACTTTTATAGGATGTGGCAGAAGCAAGGCAAGGACATGATTTGTCTGGTTGAAGCTTAAACAGGTGCCTTATATGGGAAACTCTAGTTGGCTCTATGTCATTGGTTGTTCTTAGCTTTTGATTTCTTACCCTTGAGGCATTACAGGCTTAGGTTTTGGTTGGCTTACATAGGCTACTAAGGCACCAAAGCATCCTCAGTCTAATGGGCTTCTTGTTCATTCATTGAACAAGCAGAATCATAGACATTGAGATATTGATTCTCATTATCACTTTTGAACACTTATTATGTATAAGGCTACTTCCTTTCACTCATTAATAATTCATTCACCTGCTTAAAAAGATCTTTTGAGCATCTACTGTGTATCATGCGAGGCTTTAGGTCTTGAGAGTGTAGAGTGGATGTGACCAATGAGGTCGCAGCCTTCACGGGACTAGCATTACTGAGGAGGGTGATGAGAGGTCGGGCTGTCATCCGTTAAATAGATAAATAAATACACAAGGTAATTTCAATTAATAATAGGAAAAGAAAATAAAACAGGACGAAGAAATAGAGATTGTTAGAGGTGAGAGAACAGATGGTGGCTACTCAAAAATCTTCAGGAAAGCCTCTCTTGGTTCTGACACTTGATGGAGAGAAACAAGGGAGTGCATTCTCCACTGAAAAATAGGTGCAAAGGGTTTTCAGTATTTTATTTTTATATATTTCTCATTTTGCAAATGAGGAAACAAATTGTGCAAGGTCGACTTGTCCCAGGAGCACAGTGAGGAACAGGTGCAGTCTTGTCTTGAAGGCATATTTGACTCAGAGCCTAAGATTTTAGCTAATATGTTATACTGCTTAGCAAAGAGGGGCCACTGATTAAAGCCCTCCTTGATCTGCACAAGAAAACTAACCAACCAACCAACCAACCAACAAACCAACCTTACTTCTGGTGACCAGAGGCCTGACCTGAGTTTCTACAGTGGAAAGCCATAGCTCCTCACCCAAATTCCAGACCTGAATTGTTCACACCCAGAGCCCCCAGAAGGAAGAAGAGGTAGCTTTCAAAATCTTCCCTTGTTCTTCTTTCATAAATCCACGTCTTATCAATCAAGAGCAATTTTAAATCAATGAGTACAATAAAATTTAAAAAACCACACACACTAAAGAAATAAACAAAGGGCATGAGCCAGAAGAAATAGAAAATGCCAATCAGGAAGCAAAAAGATGTTTATTCTCATTAATTATCAAAGAAGTACAAATTAAAACAAGGCACCATTTTAACCATTTTTATTAACAAACATGAAAGAAACCAATAATATCCAGAGTTGGTGAAGTATCTATCACAATTTGAATATAAGTACTTTATAGTCTAGTTAGGCCACTTTTGACAAAATCTTACAGGCCCCTTGCTCGTATGTTCTAAGGTTTAGTGAATTAAGTGGTGCCTTGTGCTCCCAAAAGATAGGGCCAGCCAGAACCTGTGAATTGACATTATTTGAAACAAAGGTCTTTGTGGGTATAATTAAGTTAGGGAATTTAAGATGAGATCATCCTCGATTAGGGTCTGAATCCAAAGACAAGTGTCCTAAGAAAAGTGAAGAAGACAGACATGGGAGAAAGCCATCTGAAGATCGAGGCAGACATTGGGGTTCTGTTGCTACAACCCAAGCACCAGCTGGAGTCCCCAGGACCTGGAAGAGGCAAAGCTTGCGTCCTAGAGCTTTCAGAAACAGGGTGGCCCTGCCAATGCTTCAGTTTGGACTTCGGTCTTTGGAGGAATATATACACCTGCAAGTTTGCTCTAATTTGTAACAGCAACCCTAGGAAACTAATACAGCAAGTATATAAACCTTTCCTGTAACAATATTTTGTAATGGCAGAAACTGGAAATAATCTAAATGCTGATCATTGTGTGGCAGGTTAACTATAGGTCAGAAGAAAAATGAGATCTAGTTACATTGACAGTTCATCAATAGCATATTGTTAAGTAAAGAAAAAGAGATATGAAAATAACAGATCTTACATATATTCCGTTTTTGTTAAAAAATAAAACCAAAGCATTATGTTTATATATACATTGGACATAAAGTGGCCCTGAATGTGAGATTATTCCCCATTTTTCTGATAGGAACACCATAAAATTTTGGGGGGTTAACTCAAGTATGTAAATCTTTCAGATTTGATGAAACAATCAAAAGTCTATGCATACATTATTAATTTAGCTAAACATGCATATTTGACAGCATATACATAAGATAATATTAACCTAGACAGATTTGTTTTTTCTACTCTTGCAGTTTTTTGCAATTTTTATTTTGTTTTTAAAATTTTAATTATTTTTTATTGAAATATAATTAACGTACAATGTTATATTAGTTTCAAGTGTCTATTACTATTGACACGTTCAGAATTACATGAGATCATTTCAGGTTTATTCCCCCTAAAAACTGCTGCTCTAAATAAACTTAGTGAGTTAGTTATAGTGGCTGAAAGGCACCCAAAATTATGGAATCTTCTCAAGCTGTTTTCTACGGGTGATAAAGAAACATCTGAGAGAGTATGGTTACAGGCATTGGAGAAAAATACAATCATTTCATGCCTGTAAAATAAAATAATTTTTATTGAGTTCAGTTTGGTCAATAAACTGTATCATTCTTCGTATATACATTGAAAAATGTTTGGAAGGATATAAACCAAGCTATGTCCAAGTTAAGTGGTTATCTTGGGGAGTGGGATTAGCAGGGATAGGGTTGTATCTGGGTGTTTGTGTGTGTGTGTGGCTTTCACCATTTGGTTATATACTTCTGTACTGTTGGACTGTGTTACATGGCAAATATTACTTCTATAGTAATAATGTTATAAAAATTTTTTAAAAATCTACCAATCTTCCAAGATCCGGCTACCTTTTAACTATGTCCTCATTCTTATTCATAAATGATTTCTCCCCACTCAAATCTCCCAATGGATTTTTCAGTCTTTTATGTTATTCCTTTCTAATGTATGCATTTATTCTTTGCTAAATAACCTTAATTTGTTCCTGAGAATTCTGCAGAGTGAAAAGTTATTGAATAAATATGTTTGGTAATTATTTTTCTTATTCTTAATTGTTTTTTATTTTATTTTATTTAGAGCACATGAATGGGGTGGGGAGGAATGGAAGGAGAGAGAGAGAATCATAAGCAAAGTCCATGCTAGGTGTGGAGCCTGATGTGGGGCTTGATCTTACAACGCTGAGATCATGACCTGAGCTGAAATCAAGAGTTGGCTGCTTAACTGAGCCACCCAGGTACCCCACTCTTATTTTAAATTAGCATGCAGTATAATTGACTTTGTTGTATACAGTTCTATAAATTTTAACACATCTATAGATTTGTATACACTGCCATTGGGATACAGAACAGCTTAATCACTTTCAAAAACTCCCTGTGGGGATACAGTATGTGGTTGCAGAATTGCCCTTTTGTAGTTACATCTTCTTTTTCCTCTTAACTCCTTGCAGCAGAATAGACCACTGGATCTATTCTCTGAAACTATGGTTATGTCTTTTTGAGAATGTCATATCAATAGAATGGTATAGCATGTATCCTTTTGAGACTGGTTTCTTTCACTCAGCATAAAACATCGAAGATCTATCCAAGTGGTTACATGCCTTAATAGATCAATACTTTGTTCCTTTACTCTTACATAAGATTGCACTATACAGATGTTTAACGTCTTTTTTTATTAAGATTTTATCTATTTATTAGAGACAGAGAGAGAGAGAGAGAGCACACAAGCAGAGGGGAGGGGCAGAGGGAGAGGAGGAAGCAGACTCCCTGTTGAGCAGGGAGCCTGATATAGGGCTTGACGCGGGGCTCGATCCTGGGATCCCGGGATTGTGACCTGAGCGGAAGGCAGACACTTAATCAACTGAGCCACCCAGGCATCCCTAGATGTTTCAGTTCGTTTAACTGTTCACCTACTGAAAGGCATTTGGGTTGTTTCTAGTTTGGGGCTATTATGAATAGAGCTGTTACAAACAATAGTGTACAGATTTTTTGTGTGAATGTAAGCCCCTCTTTCTCTAGGGTCAATAACTAAGAGAGGACTTTCTGAATCAGAGAAATGCATGTTTACCTTTATAAAAAATTACCAAACTGTTTTCTCATAGTGGAAAAACCATTTGGTTTCCCACCAGCAATATGTGAGAATTCTGGTGGCTCTTTATCCTTACCTGCCCTTGATATTTTCAGAACTTTTTTGTTATAGCAGTTCTGGTAGGTGTGTGATTGTATCTCATCATGGTTCTAACTTGCATTCCTAATCGCTAATGATGTTGATTATCTTTTCATGTGCAGATTTGACATTTGTGTATCATTGGTTAAGTGTCTATTCAGGTAGTTTTGCCATTGCCAAAGAATCTGGCCATTGATTAGACTAGTGTTTTTCAAAGGTCCACTATAAGCATTTTGAGTAGCTAATTCCTGGTTTTATAGGCTCTCCTATTCATTGCAGCTCATTTAGATTCCCTGGATTTGGGGTACAAAATGCTCAAAGCACTATTGTGATGACCAAAAAGTGCTCTCACACATTTCCAAAATCCTACTAGGAACATGATAACATCTGGTGAAAACCACTAGCTTAGAAACTAGGATTTTTTTTTTCTCTGTTCCTGGAATCAGGGCAGTTTTCTCCAATTCACATGGGATTTTGGGGGGAAGAGTTAATGCTATCAGGGTTCTTCAAGGGAAGAATGGAATGAATGCTGATCAGACAACCAGCAGTGTCCACTGGGATTTCATTCAACTTCTATCTCAGTGTTTTTTGGGTCTGTGGTTTTTACTCACAGCCTTTCTGTGAATAAACAACTGACAACAACCACCCTAGTTGGTCCAAACATTGTCTGGACCAAGTTCCTCCCCTTCCCTAAGGCATTTTGTGTGTGTGTGTGTGTGTGTGTGTGTGTGTGTGATTTTCTAGCTAGGAGAGGTATGAGAAGGTGGAGCAGTCCCTGTCCTCTTTCTCCTCCTGCACTTCCTCCTTCTATTTCTTTTTCTTTGTCCTCATCTTTGTCTTTCTTTCTTTTCTTTCAATAAATATATTTACTTATTTATGGCTGCATTTTCAGCTTATTTCCTTAGCAACCAATTTTAGGGTCTCAAACATTATTATTATTTTTTTAAGTCATGACTCTTGCAACAACAGTAGGCAGAAAATTGTTTAGTAATAACAGGTTATCATCAGAGAGCTCTAGTCTACTTGGGGATAAAATGTGAAATTACATAGGAACATTTACAAAATGTCTGTGCACTAGTATTCTGTGATAAAAGCTAAACCTGTTGAGGAAACAAAGAATAGCAGAGTTGTTGACAAATGGCAAGGGCCAGACCTTTAGTCACAGGCGCTCTCCTGACCAGGGCCAGCTAACCCAAACTCTCTCCCTTCATTTCCTCATTTCTAAGTTAGGAATGAAGTTCCTCCACCATAAACCTGACATGAGAACTGCTAAGACACCATGGTAATATCTACATATAATATACAGAGAGGTATGAATATAGGTTATATCTATGAAAAGGTATATATGTATATAGTTATGTGTATGCATATATATAAACCTCTGTATAAATTGCTAATATATGTCACAATGTCTTGAAAACTGGAAAGGTAGGAATCTATCCATTACCAGCATTATGATTATCATCATCATTTTATTAGTGTTCTCCAGGGAAACAGAACCGATAGGGTAACTACTGATCTATTGATCTATCAATCTTCCGGCTACTTACTCTCTCTCTAGTCTGTTTAATCTATCTACCTATCTGCCTGTCTTCATAAGCAGAAATGTATTAGGGGGATTGGCTCACATGATTATGGAGGCTGAGATCTGTCACAATATGCTGTCTGCAGGCTGGAGAACCAGAAAGGCCAGTGGTAGAAGTCAGTCCAAGTCCAAAGGCCAAAGAATGAGGAGCTCTGATGTCTGCGGGCAGAAGAAGATGGGCATCCTAGCCCAAGAAGAGAGAGAATTCTCCCTTCCTCCACCTTTTCAGGCCATTCAGCAAAGAATTGAATGATGCCTACCCCCACTGGTGGAGGTGGATCTTCTCTCCTTAGTCTACTAATTTGAATGCTAATTTCCTGCAGACACCGCCTCACAGACAATACCAAGAAGTAATGTTTTGCCTGCTACCTGGACATTCCTTAGTCCAGTTAAGCTGATGTATAAATTAATCACCACAATCATCCTCATCCTTATCAACAGTAGTGAATTTTTACCTTGTCTGGGACATAGAGAAGAGATAATGAATGGGAAAGGAGAAATGAAATATAACAGAGGGTAAGGTATCATCTGGAAAGATTTAGAGCTGATTGTGTATGTTTGGTATAAACTGTAGGCAGAAGTCTCAAGATACCAGGAGATTTTTCTACCTGTGTTCTCGAGATTTCTGCCAGCATAGCACCTCACCACACCCTTTTTCCAGCAATACTCCTAAACCTTTAGACTACCAGGGCTGCTTCCTTTGAGGTAGTCTCAATCAGAGGAGTGGGAACATGTATCCCCAAATACTTTGTATAGCCCAATGCTTTCCCCTCCAGGCTGGACCTTTTTAGAAAATTTCTTAATTTTATCTTTAAAAAGGAATGCACATTTTTCATTTTACTACATGACACATTTGTTTTAGTCTTAGAGTAAAAGTCATGTTTTAAATTAATAAGAAGCGTTTTTACCAGTCTTCCTTTGGTTAGTTAAACTGTAATGAATCAAAAAGATCAATTTTGAAAAATTGAGTTGAATTGAAGAAGCTCAGCACAACATGCCAAGCCCAGTGTCTGTAGAATTTCTCTTCCTGGTGTTTGGGTTTATTGCAGATATTTTTATTTTTGTTCACCTTTCTAAGGGAAGCTGCTCTATTCACAGCCCTATGACTCTAATGTTTTGTGCCAAATATACTCTGCATCCACCTCTGTGTAAAGCAAACTGAGCAGGGGCAGGGGGGTACCCAGGCAATCCAGCCAGCACAGAAGAGGGTAACGGGCACGGAGATGAGCTGGGCTCACTCTTAGTATTAGGGAATAGGATGCCAGTTGGTGATAAGCTACCATGAAGAAAGAAGTGAGGGAATTTTATGGGAGGGCAAACCTTGAATAAGCAGTGGAAATCCAGTCTTAACTAACTTAAGGGAAACCCAAGTGACCAAAATGCAAAAGACAGTGTTATAGAAAACTTAGTGTGGAAACAGTGTGTAGAATGGCAGAGAATATAGAGAAACTGGAAGCAGGGAGCAAGCTAGAGCCTCACTTAGCCCAAAATTCTAAGGTCAAGGTGGACTGGGATGGGGGTATTGGCTGTGGAAACAAGGAAATTCAGATCTCTGAGAAGTTATGTGTTTTGCTACTCTCTCGAAGAGTGACCAACAAGATGATGACTTTAGTGTTTCTTTCTTCCTTTGCAAGTAGAATACAAGCCAAATTTCTTGGACTTTTCAAAAAGAGCACTGACATTATCATCGTGTCGCTAGTACAAACCCAGCAATTTGCAGCAAACACAGTAAACAGTTTTGTCCTTTTAAGTATTTAGTCCTTAAATTTGACAAATGTGCCTATTACCTTGATGGTTCCAGGTTCAAGAATTAAAAGCCACAATCAATTTTAAAAGCTGCCGCAATTCTTTAGGAGTGAATGAAGGCAGAATGCCAAGCAGCCAGCCTCCACCGCCTTGCCTTGATTGTAAACATGATGTATGTTATTGGTGTGATGTGGAGCTCTATCTCTTTCCAGTTAAGTGTGATCGCTCTGGCCCAAATGGGACACTTTGTGTCATAGGATCTCTCAATACTGTTCAAAACATACTCTTCAGTTTTTTTGTTTTTTTAAACATGGCAACATTTAGGAAGTATTTCAAGCAAGTGGCCCCTTGCTGGTTATTGGTCAGATATGTAGGTCCAATGCGTGGCTGCTTTTGCCAACTTATTTTTGGGTGTTTGAGAGCATTCTTTTCCATT
>NC_048236.1:11714957-11737119 GCF_002007445.2 Ailuropoda melanoleuca
AACTTGATTTCAAATTGTTGAATTATATTCCCTCATTAGAAATTCATGAGGCATGGTAGCACAGTATCCATGACCAAATTTTGAGAGCTTTAAATTTCTCAAGGAATGTGTTAGTGGTAAAAATATAAATTTGATTTTCCTGTGAATCATCATGACCTATTTTATTATGCAGGTAGAGTTGCCATGGATGTGGAGAGAATAACAGCCTATTTGGCAGAGACCTCTAATTTTGCATTTTTTTTTTTTAAGGTCAGCTGTAATGGGTGGCAGGCTCTCTCTAGGCAAGATTAGTAATTGGGGAAGCTGGCATTTTTATCCTTTCTTTGAGCAGCATACTCATTGGTGGCTATATTTCCCTTATTTCCAATGTCTTCAGAAACTCATATCCTCTTTTTCCCGAGCCCATCAAAATTTGTTTTTCACAAATTGTTGGATAAGCTAATTTATATTAACTTTAAACGTGGACCAATAGAAATCTTTTTTTTATAATAATTTTTTATTATATTATGTTAGTCACCATACGGTACGTCCCTAGTATTTGATGTAAAGTTCCATGATTTATTACTTGCGTATAACACCCAGTGCACCATGCAATAATAGGAATCTATTCTTAAGGCATAAGCATTACTCTTTGAGAGAGGGAGCTAGTATTTCTAAGACGAAAATTCCTTTTTTCCTTTCCTATAATTTAATAATTTTCATTGTAGAGCATATAGAAAATATGGTCAAACAAAAATTTCCATGACCTCATCTCTTAGACTACCTCTGCTAACCTTGATCTATATTCTTCATCTAAAAAAAAAGTGGAATCATCTTGTGTGCAAGTTTTAAATTGCAGTTTTCTCTTAAATTGTAATAGTTTCTCTATTTTTAAACATGCTGATAAGCTAAATTTAATATTTTCATGGTTTTGTGTTACATGACTGTATCCTAAGTTACTTAATCTATTATTTGACATTAAGATTGTAACCATTGTTTCACCATGATAAGTTGTCAAAATTAACATTCTTTTGCCTGTTTTTAAAATGATCATATGAGAGAACACCTTGGATATGATACTTCATTGCCAGTGAGCCAGGGACAGAGACATTTCTTGACCCATGAAATCATATCTGCTTGTTGCTGAGGATAACTTTTGTCTGTTCTTGCAAATTAACTAAAATTGAGCTAATTTGGCACTTACTGAGGGAGAAGAGTAATAGCAAATAGTTGAATGTTTGGAAGTGCGTTATGTTAGATTGAAAAAAAGGTCAATTATCTGACCCGTATTCAACCCAAATAACTATGGTGTTTAGAAATAAGGCAATAAAAATGAATTTATAGAATATGGCATTAGATGTAGAGTCTTTCCCATGAAAGTTACTCATGGCTGAAATCTTCATGTTTCTAGAATAGTTTCTTTGAAGTTGTAGTTCATGGTTGGTATCAAAGTTACACAGAAGTTGGATCAGAAATTCTGCTTGAGACCGATGCTAGGGAACTGTACACAGAAGTGGTCTGTGGATAGAAAGGGGTTGGGTGTTACAGAGGCAAAACCTGTGGGATTTGACACATCATTGGCCACTGGGAGAGGGGGAGATAGAGGATGGATGCTATGAGCCTAGAGGCAAGAGGATGGTTCTCTTATTCATTGAGGAAGAGCAAGTTGGGAGGATATGAGATGAGTTCCTTCATAGGCACTTAGTCTGAGCTTCTGCGAAATTAGCCATGTGAAGATATCCCAGCGGGGGTTGGAAATGTAAAATAGGAGCTAGAACAATAAGCGACTATGAAAAATAATCTTAACCAATAGAGGGAATGAATATTTCTATAGAGAACAAATGCCTACATTTGAAGGGTGAAGTAAAAAATATGATGGCAGATAGCAGGGAGGAAATAAGAGAGGAGCCCAAGAAGGAAGAGCCCTGGAGACAGGTGAGGGTTAAAACCTACTGGTGCATTGATTGGTGTCATTGCTGAACTCCAACAGAGCATTCCAAGGGAATGTGGGTATAGAAACAGAGAGTAATGGAAAAATAATACCAACAACGAGAGGAAAATGTAGCATGTGTCAAGAGTTTACTGTGTGACAGCTACCGTGTTAAACATGTCAATAGCTTTAGATCATCAACCCACTTAGCGATAGTCTGGAAGTTGAGATTTTCATTGTTCTCCCTTTATAGAGGGATAACAGTCTATAGAAATAAAAAATTTTCCCAATGTCACACCTTGTGCCACACATAGCACACAAAATCAGGACTGTGCTCCTAACTTCTCTAGCGACTGTATTAGTAAGCTGTACAGCCTGCAAGGATTATACAATAAGTGGTGAGAAAGTGGGGGCAGATGATTGGACTCCTTTTGCAGAAGTTTAGCTCATTAGTGAAGAAAACCATGAGAATCCTGTAGGAAGAAAGAAGGTTGTAGTGTAAACGAGAGGTACTTCCTGAGTTAGGAACTGAAAAGAATCGTTCCCAGTGAGGGCCCAAGATGTGGTGATATCTGTCGGTGGGTGGTTGAAGTGTAGTGGGAATAAAAGTGATCTTGACTGAAAAGGTCAGGTTCTACCTTGAGGCTAGAGTTCTGAAAAGGTGATATGATCTGTGTCCCCTTTAGGACATAGAAGAGACTGGATTAAAGATGCTAAAATCACAAGGACGGTGGGTGATGGTCCTGTAGCCAGAAGATGATAAATCGGTACTGTTTGTCATGGGCTGGGAAGAAGTGGTGCTTGTGGTGAATGTGGATTTTGAGAAAACAGAGGTTTTTAAGAGGTGGCGGAGAACAATGATTGCAAATCAGGAATGATTGCCTCCAGTTTCCGGTAGGTGTGTGCGCACGAAAAAGGGTGATGGCAAAGTGTAAGAGCCACTGTGTTCCATCTGTCTATTAGAGAGATGTTTAAGGAGAAAGGGGCATGAGGGAAAAAGGGACAGGTTTTAGTTATTGCAGAGGAGGTAAGAGGATTGATCAAGTCACAAGATAAATATACATGTCCCCTTGGGAGAAGAAGGTTTCCGCAGGGCACAGATGAAGGTGCCAGGCTGAGCCTCCAGCGACACTGGTAGGCATCAAGAGTAGACTGGTAATACAGTAGACCCCCCTCATCCATGGTTTCGCTTTCCACAGTTTCAGCGACTAGAGGTCAACGGCAGTCTAGAAGCAGATGATCTGCCTTGTGGTGTACTGTCAGAAACTCTAAAGAAAGGGGGGGTAATCAGAAGGGGGAATGAAACATGAGAGACTATGGACTCTGAGAAACAAACTGAGGGCCAGAGGGGAGGGGGTGGGGGATTGGGATAGACTGGTGATGGGTAGTAAGGAGGGCACGTATTGCATGGTGCACTGGGTGTTATACGCAACTAATGAAGCATCAAACTTTACATCGGAATCTGGGGATGTACTGTATGGTGATTAACANCCCTCGTCATTCACTTCATCTCATCACATAGGCTTTTTATCATCTCACATCAGAACAAGAAAAGGGGTGAGTATAGCACGATAAGATATTTTGAGAGGGAGAGAGAGAGGGAGACCCCATTCACATGACTTTTATTACAGTATTTGTTATAATTGGTCTATTGTATTATCAGTTCCTGTTGTTAATCTCTTACTGTGACTAATTTATAAATTATACTTTATTATAGGTACGCACGTATAAGAGGACAAAAACAGTATATATAGGGTCAGGTACTATCTGTGGTTTCAGGCATCCACTGGGGGTCTTGAAATGTGTCGTCTCTGGGGTAGGAGGAGCTGCTGTACCTGTTAGTTACGGAAAGAAAGCGGAATGGGGGAGGAGTCCTGAATTTCCTGAGTTTTAGATGAAATCTTCCCCTCTGAAATCTCTAAGTAGAGTTGAATTTTTGGTGTTGGCCACCTGCTCTTCAACAGCCAAGACTCAGTATTTAGAGCTGCTCCTAGAGAAAGTTGGGGACAGTGAGGAAAGCTGGAGTCTCGTACTTGAAAAGGAAATGCTGATGTTGCCCTGGGTTGTCTGGATAATTTTAGACTTTGCTTGAAGTTCTGTGGAATCAAACTACAAAATTTGTTTAAAAAGAATTATACATTAATGGCTTAAATATGAATAGATGTAGTCCTTACATTGAATCAGGATTCTCAACCTTGGCTGAAAGTTGTAAACCTCTGGGGCTTTCAGAAAAAAAACCTGGCACCACCAAATAGAAACACCAATGGAAAGCTAATCTCTGTGGATGGGGCTCTGGCATCGGTATTTTAATAACCGTCTTCAGGTGGTTCTAATGTACTGCGCCTTATAGAAAGAGCAGAAAACCAGGAGCATAACTGAACACAGCTTGTAAATGTGAACCCATGTGTGTGCTCCCAGTTCTGCTGGGAAGAGGTCTAGTGTAGTAAGTGCTGGTATTATCTGTTGACTGGTATCATTGGTTCATGGTTAAATTACAGAAATGTTGACACACGTTTCTCCTTGGTTAGTGCTGATGGTATTTGTTTTTATAATCAATGTTACCCTACCCTTCATTTCTCACAAAGATAAATGTTAGATGAAGGGAAGCAAATTGGGCTACACCCTATTTACTTGTGGGGAGAGGGTAAAGCATGATTAACACAGAGGCTTAGCGTGGAGAGGCGCTTCCTTACCCTGTAAGACAGGTTCCATGGTGCTCAGCTACATACCACCCCCCACCCCCCGTGCTACCTCCCCGCTGTCTTTAAGGCATTATTCAAAATCGTATAAAGTCAGCTCTCATGTCAGTTACATATTGAATACAACTGACAACCTGATGTCAGTTACTTGTGGCTTTAATGAAGCAATCATTCGTTTCAAAGGGTCCTTGTGAGGTAATGTCCAAAAGAAAGTAAAAAGCTTATTCTTTTCTCCAGTTATTTAAAATATATATTATATGAAATTTTATTGTGCTGAAGTTTAACATTGCATGTATTCTCACTGAAATGTTGATAGCAGAAGAACGGTCTCAGAATGAAATGAATTTACATTTGACCACTGGTTTCAGGAAGGTTTGAGTGAATTGTCTAGTAGTTAGGTGTTTTTGCAATGGGCGATTTTGTTTCAGAACAAGAGGGCATTTATTCATTCATATACTCATTTTTGTTCTGAGTAAACATCTGAATCCTGGTGTCTCCTTTAAACTTACTTTCTCCAGGTAAAGAATTAAGAATTTACCCTTGTACATACATTAAGTACATAGATATATTTTTACTTTACAAAAGTAATACATGTTCTCTGTAGTAAAGGTTTAAAGCACAAATAAGCAGAAGAAAGAAAATAAAAACACTTGTAAATTTTTTTTACCTCACTATCTGGCAATAACTTGCTAATATCTTGAGTGTAATCTTGCTTTATATACACATACACACACGCACATATACACACACACACATATTAATTCCATATGCAGTGTTTGATAACTTGTTTTTTTTCCCCCACTTAATGTATCTGAACAGTCTTGTTGCATTAAGTATTCTTCTATCATGTGAACTTGTTGGGATAGTATTTCATGATTTGGATGTTATAATTTATTTGGCAGTCTGCTGCTTGTTAGATTGTTTATAATTTTGTGGTTTTTTAAAAATTTTGCTCATTAAACAGTGCTCATTTATTTGACTATCTTTATTGTCCAATTCAAAGTTTTTGATGCCAGAACACAAAATGGTGGAGGAGGCATTGGTCTTTTGCCCCTAATGGTTACAGTAGGCAATGGAATACATTTCTTCTGTTCTGACAGCTTGCCCAACCATCATGGTATTCGTCCCCTACACTCTGAGATTTTGAGAATTCTGAAAGCATATTGAAGACAGTGAGATCTCCTGGTATTCTTTACCTCACACTATTTTTATACACTTACCTTTCACATTATGGATCAGTGACTGCTGTGTTTACAACCATACCCTGAACTTTCGTGTTTCTGTACGCATGCTGTTGACTACACCCGGAAGCTTTTGTTCCACCATATTTCCAACTCAGGCTTTTGAAATTCAACCTGTCAGTAAAGCTAGCTCAAAGGTCACTTTTTCAGGAAGGTCTCCCCAAGTCCTATGGGAGGAATTTCTTCCTCTCCTTTGTGCTTCCAGCTCCGCTCCCATTCCCCCATACCCAACCCAGGTTCCTTATTGGACCAAGCACAGTCCAGCATTAATACGTAATATTAACATTTGAAGTTAAAACTGGTTAACATTTGAAGTTATTTAATAGTTAATATGTAGTATTAACATTTGAAGAGATGTATCTGGCAGTGGGTATGTTTTAGTCATCCTTGTTTTGTTCACGATACATTGTATAGTGCTTTTCTGGTGCTTGGGATCAATGTATGTTCTTTGTATTAAGTTGTTTAATAATTTAATTGCAAATAAGTCACTTCAAATATTAATTTTTTTCTTCTTCATTGCGACACAAAAGAAGGGAATGTGTAGTAATAACAGAAATGGAAAGATCCAGCTTGTCTGAAAAAAGTACAAAACCCAAAACATCAAAGCACTCAACTCACCTTGAAAGTAGGCTGTTCATTTTTATTTCTCTTTACCTGCTCCTGAGACCTTCTAATGCCCCTCTTAGGCCTTAATTATTCCTGATAGTGTCACCTATATTGTAGATAATTTGGGGGGAATATAACATGTAGGAGAAAGAAAATCTGAATTCTGATCTCAGATACACAAATGAAGAACAGTTTAATTGTGGGTGACGCTTTAACTGCCCTAGATCTCAGTTTCTGTAGAAAGTGAGGGAACAAGAATCGATCTTTATGGTCTGAGCTAACTATAAAAGTCTATAATTTTTTATTGTGATTGTTGATATCTATGTTTCTCTATGTAACTATATGTAGCTAAAATTTAATGAGCACTTAATATGTACTAGGCATTATGCCAAGCATTTTACATTTTTTTTTAATTTTTGATAACAGAAACCCAGCTGAGCTCGATTTTAATAAAAAGGAATTCATTGGTTAGTATAACCAGGAAGACCACATATATATAGGCTTCAGGCACAGCTAAATTTTAGAGTTCAAATGATGTGTTCAGTGTTCTGACTTTCTCCATCTCATTGCTGTTCTGCCTTTTTTTTCTGTCTGCATCTCCTGGTTTCTCTGCATTGACTTCACTCTTAGATAGGCTCATGGGATTTGGTGGGAAAGATGGATGGTGACACTCTTAAGCTAGAAAATTATGAGTGAGGATTCTAAATTACCAACTTTAGATCATAGGCATAACCCTGTGCCCAATCACTGGATCCTGGGGAAGAAATATAGGATCATCCTAGGCTGCGATGCATGTCAGACAGGGGGGGGGGTCATAGGACAGCTGTGATAAATAGCCATACCAAAACCAGTGAGGTGGAATAAGGGGTAAAGGAACACTAGAGTCAGGAGAGTATATTAATCTTCTATCAAAATCATGACATTCCTAGAGCAGAAGAAAACTTAAAGTGCATCTATCTAGTGTTTAACCATCCACTGAGAACATCTATATCCTTTTTGCAAATCTGGCAAAAAAAAATTTAGGTTACGTTTAATAGCATTGATTTTAGAGAATTAACTAGCATTTTTGCTTTTAAAAGCCACAGATATTTATTTTACACAAAATAACTGAAGCAGTAAGTAATTAACACTGTCAGAAATGTTTATATAATGTGTTAAAAACCAGTTGAGTTTTAATCACTAGTCTTACCACACATTCAAGAATGCTCTCCTCTTGCTGCTTCTTTACAAAGAAATTAAAAGAAAAAAAATATTCGTCTTGAAAAGGAGAGAATGATGGTTCAAGGTAGAAATAAGAAAAAACACTGTGAAAAATTTTAAGCATATAATTCTAGAATAAGAGAATAGAGTGCAGAGCTGAATTTTTATTGGGTTCCAAAATGATTTTGACATGTATTTCACAGAAAAAGGGATAGAGTTGTAAATGAGGGCTCATTGACATGCCAGCTTATTTTGACCCAAGAGGTATTATAAGAGGAAGGTCCATGGATTGGGGGCTCGTAGGCTTGGGTAGAAAGTAAATGAATGCCATATACAATGAGTGGTCACAATTTCTTGCAAAGGTGAGCACTTTGGCCCATTTTCCAATGAAAGCACCTATAACTCACAGCAATAATAATGTGTCACAGAGCTAGAAAGTGCCAGTACCAGGATTTGAACCTGGGTCTGCCTTGACCTGAGCCCATATCCTTAAGCATCACCTGTTATCTAGTGGGTTGAACCATGCAGAATTTTTTTTTTTTTTTGGTGGTTCAGAATAGTTATGTATTGATTATTACATAAGACAAAAGAACGTGCATGGCACTGGAACTTCTGAATGTTAAAGAGATGATCTTTATATTTTCCCCCTTTAAAACTTCATGTAAGAATGGTAAACATTCATGATGGCTCTTCTTTCACAGTTCAGAGAAAAAAAAATCTTTCTTTTCTCCTAATTCTTACTCTCAGTGAAATGCAATATAAAGTTTGAATTAACAGTCTTACTTATCATAAGCAGGGAATTGTGCAAAATCTCATTATATAGTTCAAGTGACATGATATTAATTTCTTGATTTACCATAGCAGGTGGTTGTGAAATTAAAATGGAAGAAAGTAATGCCAAATTATAGAATACTATCATGATTACTCGTTTTGTGACTGTGGGCAAGTAACTGAACTTAATTCAGTCTCAGTAATTTAATTGACTTTATAGAATAATTGTGAAAATTAAATTAGAAAATTGAAGTAAAGGGCTTAGCACAGTAGCTGCAAAATTTTTCCTATTATTATTGTTTTCATTTTATTTCCCGATTTTTAAGTGCGTATTTGGGAATTGTATCCATTTGAGATATTCAGAGACGGTTTTCTAATCCAAGGGAACTAGTGGCTAATATAATAAACAAGGTAGGAATGAGGAAATGCAGACTACATAAGCACCCCCACGCTGTTGAAGCTTGGCTCTGCTACATACCTAAGCCTGTGGTGCTGTTTACGACCAAAGCCTATTTCAGAGTTTAATTTTTTTTTTTTAATGGAAAGCATACAACTTTGTTACCTGCGCTGTAGGCGAGAAATTTAGTCACGTGCCATTCACTGATGCGTGAGTGTTGCCTATCTGCAAGTTTGCTCTTTCTCACAAAAAGACCAAAGAGGTGCAAGTCCATAGCAGGCATAGCAACTTGAAAAGTTGAAAGGCTCTCTCTCCTTGCCTGGCTGAAAGGCTCCTTCTTTATCAGCGCTTTCACAAGTGAGTCATGCTGTTAGTTCAGCGCTTCCCGGCAAGGAGAAGAGTCAAGTTCTGAGAGCTATTCTTAGCTGCTCCCCACCCTGTAATGGAAGATACAGGATGAACTTGCAAATGACACATTGTACTGAAGACAAACAGGGTGGATTGTGTCAGGTTGAGTTACCAAGTCCTTGTTTTCCTTGGTGTTATTGAGGAAGGTGGGGGGGGGGGGGGAGCAAAAAAAAAAAAAAAAAAAAAAAAGGAAAAAAGAAAAAAAAAAGTCTTCTTGTGATTCTAGTACCATAGCAGACACAGCTACATGTAATGGAATGTGCACTCAAAGCAAAAACACGCTTCTTTGCAATCATCTGAATTTCCATACTGTTCCCCACCTATAATCAGCACTAAATTAAAGATATCAAAACAGTTATAATCTATATTTCTTTGCAAGATCTCATTGTGGTCAGGAATAATTTAGATAGAAATAGTGGCTGTGTTTTTGAATAAGTAGAAGATTGCATCATCACATACATCAACAAGATAACATTTCTCCTGGCAGCTTCGCCATTAAAGCCAACGTGCCCGTATAAACTGCCTTTTCTCTAATGAGATATCTGTTCCTTACCCATTTTCCCAAGAAGCTAGACCTTTCCTAAAGCAGGAGGAATGCACATATATTTGTAACAGTGCTTATCAAATTATACTGTCATTATCTTTCTAGACATGTTTCTTGGGCACACTTTTTTCATCTATGTGACCCTAGCACGTATGGCAGACATATAGCAGGTACTATGTATCAGTATGAATATTCAAACAAATTCAAATAAAACAGTATGAATATTCAAATAGATTGAAAATAGGATCATATTATATATGTTCTTTTATAATCTGACTTTCAAAAATCTAATAACATCATGGAAATTTTGCATGCTGTTAATTGTAGAGATATATATTTTTAGTATATTTCACTTCATTGAAGAATCATAATTTATTTACCCAGTCATTTCTTATTAGACGGGGAGTTTATAATTCTTAGGAAAGAGGTACATTGCATTCTTTCTATACTTTTTAATTCAGTCAGCAAACATTTACTGATAGCCTTCTCTGGGTCAGGCACTGTTTAAACTCTGGGAATATCATAGCAAATGAACATCCTAGTGAGGACAGAGATAATAAAGAACATAAATAAGAAAAAGATATAATATGGAATCAAATGAATCACTTATGATCTGTTTTCTTAGTAAGACAGATGACTAAATATAGTTATTAAGCATACATAAATGTTCAAACATTATTAGTTCTATGGAGAAAATTAAACAAGGAGTGTTGGCAAGAAATTTAAAATAGAGTGTTCAGGGACTGACTGAGAAGGTGATGCTTGAAGGATAGGAACACCTCCTAAACTCCTTAAGGGCAGGGGTCATGTGTCTTTGCTAATCCTAACATGGAGATCCCTGCCCTCATGAAGCTTCAAATTTTAAGGTCTCATATTATCTGACTTACTTCCAAGTTGTGAGACTTAGGACGATTTTTGTATAGTGTGTGTGTGTATTAATATAACTATATAAATATTTTAAAAATGTTCTACAATAACCATATGCCACTTTTATAATACGAAAAATGACATCTTAAAAAAATGGCTTACTTAAATTATTTTGTTAGCATCTCATACACTGTGGACACATGCCAGGACTGTAAGCCGCCTACTCTCCAAGCCTTATTCATTTGGACTGCTATTGAGCTAAGACTCATCCATCATGCACAGAGGCAATCCTCTTTTTACTCTAAGTGCAAGACTTTGCATTTGCCTCTTTAAGTGTTGGCCCTCGGTTGACCAAGTTTGGGAAATCATACAATTTCATTAAGGAACTGAAATAGGACTCACTGTACAGCAGCTTGAACGTGAAAGGTCAAGCAGACCTCTGGGAGTAATTCATAGAGGCTTTTGCTCGTCTCTTCTATCCTTTCTCCCCACTTTGGGAAGATGTTGCTCTCTCCCATTGTTGGAGGTCATTCTGCTCCCTGCATCTTTGACAGACTGCTTTAGGAATTGATACACTAGGGAATACTTGCAGAAGTAAACCGTGGGAGACCCAGGAGGGAGAGACCGCTTCTGCGAGAATGCTTTTATGTTCCTGTGTAGTGTGTTTTTAGTTCACTCTGTACTGAAAAAACCCAAATCTTCTACATGTAAAAAAAAATGCTAAAACCTATCTCTGGAAGCTTCCCAGCAAGAATGCCTTTATGTGTACAGCTATTGTCTACTTTGATATATAATTCCTAGTTCTTTTTAGTGCAACATTTCTCTTATAGAGTGGAGAAGAAAGTCTAAAAAGTCCTTTTAGGGAAGGAAGAAAGGAAAGAATTTGCTTAGCTGTTCATAGTACGTATTAGTTTTTTTTCACTCCTGGTATTTGCATAGAAGCTGATATATTCCAAAGCAATTTTCCATCTCTCCTGTGATTTTCACAATGGTCTAAGGTAGGAATGTTATTTTTGTATATGCTTTATAAATGAGAAAACCGAGACACAGAAAAGATAAGAAAATTGCCCATGGGCATAAGGTTAACATTTGTTGAGTACTTTCCTGGGTCAGCTAGAGTTCTGAGTACTTTAAGTGTATTCACTCCTTTACTCACAGTATCCCAGATGATTTGGTGGTCTTTCTTTCTTTCTTTCTTTCTTTCTTTCTTTCTTTCTTTCTTTCTTTTTATTTTGGTATTATTTTTATGCTCATTTTACAGATCAGGAAATGAGGTGTTGAGAAATTAAATGAGTTGGTCCAGGACCTGCACAGCTAGTTAGTGGCAGAGATGGCGTTGACCCTGCAGAACCCTGGTTATAACCCAGGAGACGGAAAACTACTCAGTAGGGCTGCTCCGCGGGGGTCCATGGGACCCAGCACGAGTCCTGGAAGGTCTCTAAGTTCTGCAGTTGTTACCCTGGTATCAGTACGCAGAAGGAAGCCAACTTAATTTTGGTATTTTTATAACTATTCCAGTAAACTCACCACAAAATGTATTCCTAGCAATTCTATTACATTCTGTTGTCCATAAAGGATAATGAATTAATAAAATACCTATAAATTTGCATTTTTGGGGATAGTAGGTGTTTTTGGTAGCAGGACCTGTATTCTTCTGAAATGTTGAGGGTGCAGATTTCCTCAAAATTTCCTCCTTCCTGCAGGAATTGCTTTATGACAGCCATGACAGATAGTAACCTAGTTCTGCTTGATCAGTCATGGCAAGTTGCTTGTACTTTTGAGGCAGTTTGTTCTATTTGGGGACAACTAATTGTTGGAAATTTCACATATATCTGTCTATCTCCTCTCTCTCTCTCTATATATATGTGTGTGTGTGCGTGTTCATATATATATATGTTGATATATATATATAGGATCAAAATTTACGTCTTGAATGTAGTAAAATGTTTTTGCTGTAAGGACTCCAAGATACAGTGTATAATCTCTGCAATTAAATAGAACTTCAGGAGGTCTTTACAAAAGAGGCTTTAGGAGGTCTTTACAAACTGAGACAGGGAGGTAAAAATAGAGACTAAATGATCAATAAATATATTAATAGTCATTAACTGGAGAGAAAAATCTGACCTGTAATAATACACTGTGTTAACTTCCATAGTTACTTTCATTTTATCTCTGAAACTTTCCCTGGAAAGCTAGGTTATAGGAGTGAGACTAATATAAGCAATAATTTTGGCTTACAGGCTTGAAACCAAAAGAAATTTGCACTGTGTGTAAAAGTGTGTGTGTGTGTGTGTGTGTGTGTTAAGGGGAATGGAAAGAGAAAGATATAGGAACATTAATTGGGCAAATTAATTGAAAGGCTATACTTATAAGTAGGTCATTCCTTTCAAATGTCAACATTTCAAGTATTAAAATTCATTTTGATAAGTCATTATCAAGCATCTTCCAAGTGTCAGACTTTGTTGGGAATACAGTGGTAGAAACATAGATCCGTTCTCTGCCTTTAGGGCATCGTGTGCTTGCGCGTGTTCCTGCCAAGGGCATTGGCAGGACTGAAGGGCAGACAACACTCCACGTGATAAGCCTGTGCCTTGGCGTGGGGCTGCATCTGCTCAGGGAAAAGGGGACCTTTATCTAACCAGCACAGACGTGCTGTACGGGCTTATAGCCATCTGCCTGCCTTTGTAGGGCTTACACTCTAACAAGAAAGGCAGTCTTTAAACAAATAACTTTGTGCTTAGTTAGAAAACAGAAGCAGAAGACACAAAGCTATTTAACTTAGGTCAAAAGGCCAGGAAAAGCCTCCTCCAGAAAGTGACATTTAAGATGAACACTAAAGATTATGACTGGGAACTGGAGCCGCATTGGTGTAGGTGAAAGGAACCAGCTCCCTCCTCCATACCTCAGACAAAAAGTTGTTGGCGACATTGGCCCCTCAAACAAATATCATATATTGGCTTAAAGACAAGTATAATTCACAGTGAGTTGGGCTAGGAACCCAATATTGAGGGGAGGACGAAGAGAGAGAGAAGCACTAAAAGGAGGGGGTGGAGAGAAAGTGAATGGACGTTGACTTCCTGATTTCTTTCACTGCAGTAAATTGGAGTTTTAAGCTCTATAGTTGAACCTGGCTGCTTCCGACAACAACAACAACAAACAGGGAAAGTCCTACCAGTCCATAATAATAATAATAATGATATTTATAATTTAGAAACTGATATATTGGTTGGGTATACTTTTTTAAGGCAGGGCAGAAAGTCAGAGAGAGAGAGAATATGTTGACTGCTTCAGAGATCTGAAGCAAGCTATTCAGACATCTTTGCTAGGGACCTAACTTGCTTTCTTACCTTCCTTGCCTTTATTCCTTTCAACCCGAATGTGCTGCTTCTACTTTTTTTGGGTAGAGTGAAAGATTCTGCTTAGGCCCCAGATCAATTCAGACTTTTAATCGAAACCTTCCACTGGGGAGTCTGGTATTTGGACAGTTATTAATAAAATGTTACTTTGATTTATCTTTGTGTATGAGGCTTTCTTGGAATTCCTTGGTGTTGAGATGAGTGGCAAAACTCAGGCATTTCTATGTGTCTTGCCTTAATACTCTTAAAATACTGCTACTAATTCCTGGTAATACCCCTCCCCCCTTTATTCTCAAAACTGAAAGGAGACTAATATACGAGGAGGAAAAAAAACTTGAGTAAATAGGAAATGGATTAAAATTTGATGGCAGTTATTAAAATTTTGGAATGTGACTGTCAGAAGAGAAATCATAATCTGCAAATTTTATATTTTCTGGAAATGATAGAGATACAAAGGTGCAAAATTATACAATTAGTGAGTAAATGACCCTGGATCCACCAGTGAATATTGTTTTAAATATCTTACTGCATAAACAACTATGGTCATATTTATTTTTAGTATTATTGGCATGTTTAAAGGCTAGCATTTATTTATAGTGATTGGCTATTTGGTTAATGGTTGTTTAGAGAGTGGTAGCATGTGTCTAACTTTGTTATTAGTTTGCTTTATAAATGGAGTGATCATTACATTAAACTGGTCAAATTTAGCTTCTTTTTCCCAATATGTGTTTCCTTTCTTAGTTTTCAAAATATTTGGAAACTTGAGATCTATTTCATTCATAATGGTATGTATTGATTTCCCCAAAAGTTCTGTCAAAAAAGTAGACTTTTGTTGAAAGGTTTTCAGATAGTGTTTTTAATGCTCTTTTCTAATACTATTACACTCACTTTATAAAAGTAGGGAATTAGAGTAGTGGAAAAATTAAATGACATATTAAATTACTATGTGTCTGGAGAAATGTTGTATAATTTCAAGTATTCTCCCACAAATGCCTAGATACCTCCAGAGGCACTGAAAGCTATAGTTATCTACTCCACTTTTTAAAGATGACAATATTATGTCTTAAATATATGGCATTATTGCCAAAATTATAAAGTGCTTCATGCATAACTGACATTTTCCTGAATCACTGTTATTTTAGCAACTCTCACTTCTTAACAAGTTCAACTGAGATATAAGAAATCTTAGGAGAGAATCTACTTACCTGATTGTAATTTGACCTTTTACTGTTAAAACCAATATTCATAAATGTCTCCAAAGGGTCAGGTCAGAGAAAACACCAAGTAAATCTTAGCTGAATGAGAATGTTCATTGGCTACATGATTAATGATTATGTGTGGAGGTCAAAGTTGTCAGATGTGACTCCCACTTTGAATGCCCTGCTACCTCATTTACTCTGCCTCCAGCCATTCAGCTAATTTGTATTTTAATACCATGTAAGATATCTTTAGATGAAAATTTAATCTATGGGATAGAGGTGGGAGACATGTTTACTATCAAGGGCAATACATTAGTCAAGGGCTATATGAGTAACAATTGTTCCAATTTATTATTTTTGGAACTAGCTAGCTGCCAAAGAGAATAGAGAACAAAAATCATTTAGCACGGGCAATAAATTAACCAGAAGGGAGTTAGAAAAGAGGATAGGAAAAAAGCAAAAGGAAGAGGATCAATCATAGTATGAGGATATAAAACAGGCACAGAGAGAAAAAAATACATATGTGTTTGATGGAGAAAGAAGACACAAGCCAGTACATATTTGGCAATGATCTGGGCAGGCAGCAGATGAGCAAAAAGGAGAGAGATCTAGGACTATTCACCAGGGACTTTTATCTATTCTTTGGGTAAAGAATTTTAAGTCTGTGTTGTGTTTCACAATTGTACCCATAGCGGTGTCACAATGGTGGCAGTGGTGGGGAGTTTACAAAAGAACTGGGTGGGGTTGAGATCTCTGGGAGAAGCATCTGGGCCACAAGAAGCAGTCACCTTCAGTTTGTTAATTTCACTCATCTAAGCAGTTTTCCCAACTTGGTTTTGTTTTGCAAATATCTTACCACGTTAGTAGAAAAATGGCTAACTCAGGAAGAAGATGGAGGTGAGAACATGGAATGGAGATGGTTTCAGTTAACTGGATGACCTGTCTTGAGGACAAGGACCAGATAAGCAATGGATAAAACTGTATCAGGAGGGCTGAGTTCTAGACTGTACCTGCCAGCTGTGTAGTCCTGAGTTGATTACTTAGAATATGAGTTTATTCCCTTTTCCATAAATGCAAGTAAATCCTTGCTTTACTGGATTGCCTTGAAAATCAAATGTAGCAGTGTTTTTTTTTCCTAAGTGTGAGGTAGACAACATAAAAAAGCAACCACTGTCACTATTATTCCACGGGGCCGAGGGCTTTACATTGGGCACCAGGTTCCAACTTGAATTTAAATTGAATTTAAATGCCATCAAATAACTGAGACCTTTATGTATTAATTATTGTGTTAGTATCAGGACACAGAAATAGATAAGACATCATCCCTGCTCTCAGAGGGTTTACGCTGAAGAATTAGTGTAAACAACAAATGCAAGTTCTACTATGATATTAATGTGGATGTAAAAGATGAAAGAGAAGTGATCAGAGTGTTACAGGGTTAAACGTGAAAATCTTAGGAGAGGTGGAAGATCAAGCAAAAGTCAGTTTAGAAGCTCTAGGTAGGTTATAGCACAAGGATTGCCTAGGGATTTGTGACAATCCCATTACTTCTTCAAGTTGGTTCTATCTATTTTTTAAACTACTGCCTTTTAAAATTCTTTCCTTTGAAATATCCTTATTTTTGCTCTACACATTTTAAACATTTCATTTTAGGAGATTTCTGAAATCTTTTCCAGCTGACCTGATTTTACATTAGACACCTTTGTGATCAAAATGGTAATAGCATATGGAGACATAAATTCCAATCCTTCCCTATTCGAGTAACCCGGGGCAAATGAACCAAAGCCGAGAACAAATTACTTTCAATATTAGAACCGTGTGGACTTTTTTGTAATGTTCCTTACTTCCAACTGAAGCGCTATCCTAATGTATTAATTCTCCCCCAACAAATTGTTTTTCCTGTTCTTTTTTCTATTAACAATACTCTAATTATTCCAATCACAATTTTCACTTCCTTTTTCCCAATTCTTACTGCCTTCTGTTGTCAAGTTCTGACAAAGCTTTGTTTAAAATGTTGCTTGAATTCAACCCTTCTATTCTCCACAGCTCCTACTTTGGGGATATTTTAAGGGACTTTTGCAAATCTCTCTCTCCGTTTCATCATGCATATCATAGCCAGGTCAATAAATCAGGTTATTTCCTTCTTTAAAACTTTATAGTTCTCCTCCATGGTTAAGTCAAAACACCTCTAGACTTTAAGATGATCTACGGTCGAGGCTAGTCACCACTTGCTTACCTTTCTGAAGCCTCTACTGCAATCTGCTTTACACACTTTCCCTGAAAGGCAGACAGAAGCCTCTTCCTGTTCTGTTCCCAGAAGTGTCCTAGGATGTGGAGGAGAGACAGAGAGGTGAGGACAGAAGAATCAAGTAGTGCTTACCATCCCTCAGCAGAATTCTGGTCCAAGCAACTGTTATTCCTGGATTAATTTTAATATTTATTTCTCAGTTTTTTTTTACAGTGGAAAAAATCATAAAGGAAATTATCCATGGTCATTAGAAAATAATTGAAAGTAGAAGAAAATTCATGTTTAAAGTAGCCTTTTCATATATTTTTGAACTGGGATCCGATCTTTTGTCAGCTGCGTAGCGGGTGCTCAGTAAATATTCGTGGAATAAATAAATGAATGTTCAGGCCAAAATTAAAATGGGTGAAATTGTGAGGCTTTTTCCTTCTTCTCCTGATCATTCAGTTCCTCTACCTTTCCCCCATCACCTTGTTTCTCTTTGAACTGGAGACTTCCTAATGCTCTCTGCAACAGTGTATATGCACTTGTGTGCGGGGATGTGCACTTTAAAAAATTAATTGGAGAAAAAAATTACATTTGAAGCATACTTATTTGGTTATATTTATGGGAAATATTTTGCATATGATAAGGATATTATGACTTTGGTGTATTTAACAACAGTGTGCTGTCTCTGTACCTATGGTTAATCTTCTTGCTTATCATTTAGGTGTAAGTGTACTGCAAATAGGTATTAAGCAATTTAAACCATTTGGATTCATGTCAGGTATCATTAGAGTAAAAAAAATTAATGTAGATTCACCCTAAAAATAAAAACTTTTTAAAAATAGACATGATCAGATGGGCGGGGGAGGCAGAGCTAGGACAGTGATGGGTGTGTGTGTGTGTTTGTGTGAGCTTTCTTAGTACACAGAATGAAAATCTTTGTCCAGATTTTATTTTTCAAGGCAGATATTTGTACTTACAGAATCCACTTTTAGAATTCCACACTGAACTTAATTAGTACAAAGAATTCGAAAAGACATTCATAGGTTTAAATTAAATAATTTGTTTTATCAGAACTTCTAATTAGTGTTTCACTGGAAACAAGTAAAGCCTGCTTTAGAAATTGTTCCTTGTTTGGACATCGTTTACTGGAAGTTACAGTATTAGTAAGTTCTGATTTTCCAATTGCTAAAAACTGTTGGTTTTACATTGGAAATAACTCAGATGTATGGGGATAATTTTGACTTCAAGGACTAGAAAATCATAAAAATGAGAGCTTGAGAAATGATGGTGGACCCTGCCTAATTTTTACTCATCTGTGTTTGTATATTAGCTCCAATCAATTTCTAGGGCCGAAGTTAGCAAGGTATACATTTATATGGAGTCCAGGGCATGTGATTATATTTATTTAATTCTTTGGAAAGGAGCATTCAAGCCTTGAAGCTTTTCATAGTGTCAGGCCACTGGCTGCTGATGAGTAAAATGTATAGCAGCCTGCAGTTTTTTCCCCCTTCCACATGTTCCCTATCTCTTCTATGCGTGATAGGATATGGGTAGTTAGTTTATCTGGATGGTAAGGAAGAGTGTGTGCTACAAGAATGTGGAGACTCAAAGTTTCTTTAAAAGCCTCTCCAACTTTGGTAACTGCAAGGTGTACATTTGTTTCCTGTGTTGACTCAAGGTCAGCTTGTAGCCAATACTCATTGTGTGTGTGCTGTTGTTATTAGGACTAAATTATAAGAAAGTATTTCTTCTTACATCAAAGCTGCCTCTAGTTAAAAAGAGTCAAGGATAGAGTTCTCCTACTCTTTTAAAGAGGATCTTAATGCATATTAAAGATAACTGCTGAATATACAAAGGGAGTTGCACCAACAGTGGATGCTAAATGATTATTTCTTCCCAGAGAAAAGCAGTCACAAAAATCCTAAACTATAGCATAAAGACATTAGGGAAACTATAAGGAAGAATGTACTAGTGAGACTTAGAGTATTCTAAGTGAGGTTATAAATGTGGGATGCTCAGGCAGGTCAATCTTAGACAGCATTTGAAACAGCTGGGTTGGATCTGAATGTCCCCCATTCTCTTGGAATTCCAGTGTTCTTCCGAAGGGTCACCCAAACCCCTTTTGGAACATCCAGCCCAGACCACCTCTGATTTACCTGGTCAATATAATTTTTTCACTCCTCCTTGTCCTCATGTCAAACTTTTAGATGATTTAATATTTGTACCTATATAAATCATCTTTTCAATAGTAACAAATTGTTTTATGACTCTGATAACTTAAATGTAATCATTTTTTGATGATCTCTTCTAGTTTCCATGTATATGAAATCATGTATATTTATAATCAAAAGGTATGTGTAATTTTGTATTTTATTTTATCCATTCAATATCATTTTCTACATCCTTTCTACATTTAACTGTAGAATCAGTCATCAAATTTCTATATACATCTCAAACAAATTTCCTATTATTTATTATTTGTGTTGTTTTTATAAATGTCTTTGCTTATTTTTTTTTCATTTTCAAATTATTTTCTTAGAACAAATTCCAAAAATTGGATTCCGAGGTGAAAGACAAACATTTTTATGCATCAGGTCAAAGGGATAAACACGGTTACATATCACTGTGCATGGACACACACATAGCCAGGCATCCCTCTGAAAGTAATAAGCAAATTTCTATTTATTAGCATTGAATGTGTGTAACATATTTGTCTCATAAACCCCCATTATCCTAATATCTGTGGTTTTAGAAAGTAAATAATTTGACTAACTCAAATTAATGTATGAATGAGTAATGGCTTTTTCTTTTCTCATTTTAGAAAAAAATCCTAAGCAGTATGTATGTGCACATATGCATCACCCTCTGAATATTTGGAAGCAAGAGAACTTTTGTTGGTATTTAAATCACACCACATAACAGAGTGCCAAATTTGCTTGCTTAGGGAGGCCAGTTTTTTTCTTTTTTAAAGATTTTATTTATTTCACAGAGAGAGACACAGCAAGAGAGGGAACACAAGCAGGGGGAGTGAGAGAGGGAGAAGCAGGGGGAGCTCGACGAAGGGCTTATAACTGAGCCACCTAGGCGCCTCTAGGGAGGCCAGTTTTAAGCAGAGTTTAGGTAGACACTTACCAACGGAAGGCAATAGATGTTTCTTCCAGTATTATATTATCATTTAATGAGAAAGACTGTTTTGCAGGTGATTTGCTACTTGCAAACACTTACAGAGACTCTTCGAAGTCCACAGCACAGAGTCAGGTGTTGTGACAGCGACAAAGATGTAAAAGTCACATTGGCCGCCCTGGATGATTCTCTAGTCAAATAAAGGGTATATATAACACATGACCACAAATCAATATAGTACTAATTATAAACTGACATCTCATCCAAAAATTAATGTGGGATATAAGTGGAGAAAGAGATTACTTCGATGAAGTGATAATTTATCTTTAACTTGAATATTTAATGTGGGTGATACCCAGAGAAACAAAATTCCATTTTCATTTCCATTTTAAGGCCAATGAGATATATTTTCAACACTAATTATGTAAGGTTTTCTGCCTTTGTTAGTGGCACTGACACATGAAAATATTTGGGAAACCTTATGAAATCCAACATTCTTGTGGAAAGCGTAACACACTATAATTTACCAAACACGTTTATTTATTAAGGCATAATCTCTCTTGGGAAGAGGAAGGCTGAGATTAATGGGAGAGGCACTCACGAAGTTTAAAATTCATTTGATCTTTAACATGACACTAAGATTAATTCAATATATGGTGTGTATTTGTAGATGAATTAATCAAATATACTGAAATTGGTAAAAAGAAGAAATTAATTTGGACATCCTTTTTGATTGTTGTCATTACATTAAATGCAGAGCAAATCCAGTTGGTTTCAGGAATAAAACAAAGGGGAAAATGTGAAATTGACACTTTTAATTCTTTCTCTTAGAACCATTCCTAATTAACCCTCAGTAGCTACTGCAGAATCCTTCCAGGAGCAGATTCTTTAGAAATAAACATAAATGTTTTCCTTATTTAAAATCACTGGCTCATTCCAGTTCATTCCCAAGAATTTGATCACTTTCTCCAAGTGCCAAGCTAATTTTTAGGTTCTACACGGGTAATCAGCATTTTGGTATTCTCTTAGGCTGAAGGGTAATTGCCTTAAGTGAATTCTGTATTTTAATTCTCAAGTCACAGAGTTAGAAGCTGTCTGCACATATCATCTACCTTAACATAGTAGGAAGATTGAGGGGTTCCAGGATGCCACCAGACCTTGAGTATCTTCACTGTAGTAAGCAGGACTGGTGTAAGTGCTGGGGAAAAAAAAAAAACTTCATATAGTTTGGATCAAAACAGTATTTGTTGACTCACACATCCAAGACAATGTTGAAAACCTAGATCTCCGCTGAGATTGGGATGTATAGGCACCCAGGGCCATTTGAAGCTGGGATTTATGGCAGCTGGGTTATTCCCTGGGCACCCATCTCTAGTTCTTTCTTCCTGTCAGCCTCTTTCTTTCCCACCACAGATTGGGGTTACCCTGTGGCTACAAATAGGTCACGAGTGGCTCCTGAATTTTATGTCCAAACACTCTGCCATCCAAGGTGGGACTGGATTTCAAGAATCCATCCCCCAGGGGCGCCTGAGTGGCACAGCAGTTAAGCGTCTGCCTTCAGCTCAGGGCGTGATCCCGGCGTTATGGGATCGAGCCCCACATCAGGCTC
>NC_048236.1:11737707-11767149 GCF_002007445.2 Ailuropoda melanoleuca
TGTCCCCCATTCTCTTGGAATTCCAGTGTTCTTCCGAAGGGTCACCCAAACCCCTTTTGGAACATCCAGCCCAGACCACCTCTGATTTACCTGGTCAATATAATTTTTTCACTCCTCCTTGTCCTCATGTCAAACTTTTAGATGATTTAATATTTGTACCTATATAAATCATCTTTTCAATAGTAACAAATTGTTTTATGACTCTGATAACTTAAATGTAATCATTTTTTGATGATCTCTTCTAGTTTCCATGTATATGAAATCATGTATATTTATAATCAAAAGGTATGTGTAATTTTGTATTTTATTTTATCCATTCAATATCATTTTCTACATCCTTTCTACATTTAACTGTAGAAACAGTCATCAAATTTCTATATACATCTCAAACAAATTTCCTATTATTTATTATTTGTGTTGTTTTTATAAATGTCTTTGCTTATTTTTTTTTTTTCATTTTCAAATTATTTTCTTAGAACAAATTCCAAAAATTGGATTCCGAGGTGAAAGACAAACATTTTTATGCATCAGGTCAAAGGGATAAACACGGTTACATATCACTGTGCATGGACACACACATAGCCAGGCATCCCTCTGAAAGTAATAAGCAAATTTCTATTTATTAGCATTGAATGTGTGTAACATATTTGTCTCATAAACCCCCATTATCCTAATATCTGTGGTTTTAGAAAGTAAATAATTTGACTAACTCAAATTAATGTATGAATGAGTAATGGCTTTTTCTTTTCTCATTTTAGAAAAAAATCCTAAGCAGTATGTATGTGCACATATGCATCACCCTCTGAATATTTGGAAGCAAGAGAACTTTTGTTGGTATTTAAATCACACCACATAACAGAGTGCCAAATTTGCTTGCTTAGGGAGGCCAGTTTTTTTCTTTTTTTAAGATTTTATTTATTTCACAGAGAGAGACACAGCAAGAGAGGGAACATAAGCAGGGGGAGTGAGAGAGGGAGAAGCAGGGGGAGCTCGACGAAGGGCTTATAACTGAGCCACCTAGGCGCCTCTAGGGAGGCCAGTTTTAAGCAGAGTTTAGGTAGACACTTACCAACGGAAGGCAATAGATGTTTCTTCCAGTATTATATTATCATTTAATGAGAAAGACTGTTTTGCAGGTGATTTGCTACTTGCAAACACTTACAGAGACTCTTCGAAGTCCACAGCACTGAGTCAGGTGTTGTGACAGCGACAAAGATGTAAAAGTCACATTGACCGCCCTCGATGATTCTCTAGTCAAATAAAGGGTATATATAACACATGACCACAAATCAATATAGTACTAATTGTAAAATGACATCTCATCCAAAAATTAATGTGGGATATAAGTGGAGAAAGAGATTACTTCGATGAAGTGATAATTTATCTTTAACTTGAATATTTAATGTGGGTGATACCCAGAGAAACAAAATTCCATTTTCATTTCCATTTTAAGGCCAATGAGATATATTTTCAACACTAATTATGTAAGGTTTTCTGCCTTTGTTAGTGGCACTGACACATGAAAATATTTGGGAAACCTTATGAAATCCAACATTCTTGTGGAAAGCGTAACACACTATAATTTACCAAACACGTTTATTTATTAAGGCATAATCTCTCTTGGGAAGAGGAAGGCTGAGATTAATGGGAGAGGCACTCACGAAGTTTAAAATTCATTTGATCTTTAACATGACACTAAGATTAATTCAATATATGGTGTGTATTTGTAGATGAATTAATCAAATATACTGAAATTGGTAAAAAGAAGAAATTAATTTGGACATCCTTTTTGATTGTTGTCATTACATTAAATGCAGAGCAAATCCAGTTGGTTTCAGGAATAAAACAAAGGGGAAAATGTGAAATTGACACTTTTAATTCTTTCTCTTAGAACCATTCCTAATTAACCCTCAGTAGCTACTGCAGAATCCTTCCAGGAACAGATTCTTTAGAAATAAACATAAATGTTTTCCTTATTTAAAATCACTGGCTCATTCCAGTTCATTCCCAAGAATTTGATCACTTTCTCCAAGTGCCAAGCTAATTTTTAGGTTCTACACGGGTAATCAGCATTTTGGTATTCTCTTAGGCTGAAGGGTAATTGCCTTAAGTGAATTCTGTATTTTAATTCTCAAGTCACAGAGTTAGAAGCTGTCTGCACATATCATCTACCTTAACATAGTAGGAAGAGACTGAGGGGTTCCAGGATGCCACCAGACCTTGAGTATCTTCACTGTAGTAAGCAGGACTGGTGTAAGTGCTGGGGAAAAAAAAAAAACTTCATATAGTTTGGATCAAAACAGTATTTGTTGACTCACACATCCAAGACAATGTTGAAAACCTAGATCTCCGCTGAGATTGGGATGTATAGGCACCCAGGGCCATTTGAAGCTGGGATTTATGGCAGCTGGGTTATTCCCTGGGCACCCATCTCTAGTTCTTTCTTCCTGTCAGCCTCTTTCTTTCCCACCACAGACTGGGGTTACCCTGTGGCTACAAATAGGTCACAAGTGGCTCCTGAATTTTATGTCCGAACACTCTGCCATCCAAGGTGGGACTGGATTTCAAGAATCCATCCCCCAATTTAAAAAATCTAGTAGAAAGTTCTTGCTGTGATCGATCTTAGGTTATATGTTAATTCTGAACAAGCTCCAATGAAATAATTAATGGAGCCCCATCTATGGGACTCAATGTCAAACATTTTAAATGAATTTTTATTGTTTCTCATAACAACTCTATGAGTCAGGAATTATTATAATTTTTATTTGATACATGATATAATTGAAGTTGAAAGAGTTAAATGACTTGCCTAAATCTCACAGCCAGGACTTGGGTGCAGGATTTGCTTCTGGGTCTTTTTCCAGAACTCAAACCGCCCTCCCTTGTCTGTCTCTGTGATTAACCTCCTCTGGGTCAGGTGTGCTCGTCTTAGTCCATTGTCAGGTGGAGGGATGATGAAAGAACATGTCAACTCCCAGAGTAGTCGAGGTGGAAGGGGGTTGGTGGTAGAGAAACCATGTGGAGAAGAGGACGATATTGCAGATGTCCTCTGCGTTCCTACTATTCCCTACAGAGATTTAGATGGTGTTTGTTATCCTGGCTAGTGTTGATTGTCCTGATTAATACAGGAACATACTTGATGAGCCACTTTATGTTTAACAGTGTTCCAGGTATCCTAAGAATCCTCACTGTGTCTCCAGGTCTGCAGCCCAGAGGTCGCAATTTCACCAATGGTTTATTTTTTCTACCAATTTATTTGTTTTCTTATTAGAACTAGGAGATAATATTTGTTTCTTCTTGAGATAATTTCAGGATTACTCAATGAATGTTATCCTTTCCTTCCCAGTTAAGTGAATCAATCTTTCTCATTGGGATGCTTACCAATAAATAGCCCAAATATATTTATATATACATTTCTAGGTAGAGACCTTTACAATTGTTTGGTGATTAGTATAATGCTATTTCAAAATTAATTAAAATATTAAAATAATTTAGAAAGTATGTCTTTAAAAAAGACTCAAATCAGCTCTATCTATCTATCTATCTATCTATCTATCTATCTATCTAATCATGTATCTATCTATTTGTTTCAGATAGAGAGAGTGCATGTCGACAAGCCAGAGGGGAGGGGCAGAGGGAGCTAGAATCTTAAACAGGCTCCATGCCCAGCATGAAGGTGGGGTTTGATCTCATGACTCTGAGATCATGACCTGAACTGAAATCAAGAGTGGGATGCTTAACTGACTGCGCTACCCAGGTGTCCCTCAAATCAGTTGTATTTACATTTCAAGTATAATAGATGGCACTACAAAGGGAGCTTAAACTATATCTTATTGCTCTTTGGTACCATAGTGTTTCATCAGTATTATTCTTTGGGTAACTATTGTGAAGAAAACACTGGCAAAATGTGGAGTAGTTGAGTTCAAAGTTTTGGCTTACTCAACAATCTATTTTGCTATTTTTTAAATCTTTGTGGCACTGTAATGTGTCCACCACTATACAGTTGTCATTTTTTTCCACTTTTTTCCCCCCTCTCTATACCTTTTGGAGGTAAACCACACCACAAATGATTATTTTCACTCTTTAACGTTAAGCATTTAGAGATGGACCTTCCCAAAACTTTTGTACAACTGCTTTACTGTTCTACTGAGAGCTATCCAACTCACCCCAAGTCAATTGCCCTGCCTCATTCATTGTTTTTGTTGTTTCTTCTTACTTATTTATCGACTGGTTGATTTTTTAATTCCAGTATAGTTAACATACAGTGTTATATTAATTTCAGGTTTACAGTATAGTGATTCAGTAATTCCATACACTACTCAGTTCTCATCATGATAAGTGTACTCCTATTTCACCTACCCTCCTCCCCACCTCCCTTCTGGTAACCACCAATTTGTTCTCTGTATTTAAGGGTCTGTTTTTTTGTTTGTCTCTTTTTTTCTCTGTTCATTTGTTTTGTTTCCTAAATTCCACATATGAGTGAAATCATTGGTATTTGTCTTTCTCTGACTTATTTTTCTTAGCATTATACCCTCTAGATCGATCCATGTTGTTGTAAATGGAAAGATTTCATTCTTTTTTATGGCTGAGTAATGTTCTACTGTATATATGTACTGTATCTTCTTTAACCATTCATACATCGATGGACATTGGGGGCTTCCATAATTTGGCTGTTGTAAATAATGCTGCAATAAACATAGGGGTGCGTTTATCTTTTTGAATTAGTATTCTCATATTCTTTGGGTAAATATCCAATAGTGAAATTACTGAAACATATGGTAATTCTATTTTTAGTATTTTGAGAACCTCCATGATGTTTTCCACAGTGAGTGTACCAGTTTGCCTTCCTACCAACAGTGCACAGCATTCCTTTTTCTCCACATCCTCACCAACACTCGCTGATTCTTGTGCTTTTGATTTAAGCTATTCTGACAGGTGTGAGGTGATATTTCATTGTGGTTTTGATTTGCGTTTCCCTGATGGTGAATGATATTGAGCATCTTTCTGTGTATCTGTTGGCCATCTGTATGTCTTCTTTGGAGAAATGTCTGTTTTTTCATTCGATTATTTGCTTTTTGGTGTTGAGTTGTATAAGTTCTTTGTATAGTTTGGATCCCAACCCCTTATCAGATGTATCTTTTACAAACATGTTCTCTTCCTCAGTAGGTTGTTGTTTCTTCTCTAATTTTCTCATTTACTTAGTATGGTGTCAAGACTCAGTTCGGTATAGTGTCAGATTTCCATTTCTTTCTTTCCCCACCTCCTCCATGGTTGATATGCTAGATGATGGTACATTGCTAATTACATTGCTTTAAGCAGAGATGCTCTACTAACATTTTGGTCACAGAGACTTGGTAGGTGCATCCAGCTAATGACTTTGAAGCTGATAGGTTATGTAATGTGCTTCGAGGACCATGTTGCTACTTTTGTTTCTGGAAAAGGCGGGGTAGGTCAAGTTTATTGCATGTAAAATCTGCCTTATAACCTTGAGGATCCTTTTTCACAGTCATGGTATTTTGTAAACTTGCTATCCTGCTCTAAAGGAAAATAAATATAATAAAAGAACTCAGTGTATAAGGTAGGGATTCCTAATCATTTTTGAGCCATGAACACTTTTGTCAGTTTGAAGAAACTGATGGTCCCCTTCTTAGCATATTGTGATACAGTAATATATGCTTCTTCATTCATTAAATAACAAGATTTGGAGATAGGTCTAATAACCATTATAATTTCAATGTAGTGATCAGTGATACTTTGCTATCTCTGTAATACTTGTGATATAAAGATACCTATAATTTTTATAAGTATTCAAGTCACAGGTAGTGCTAATTCTACAGTACTTGGTTGATTGGATTCAAAATCGAAGGAAATGCATTTAGACCTTAATGAAAACAAAATGTAATATTTTTCCCATAATGCATAGCTTGAATTATGTCCACGGATCTCTTGAATGGAATTAAGATGAACACTTTGGATAGAATTAAGAGCCACTGCTACAAATTGTAGGTGGCTTAGTGTATTATTTCTCTCTTTGGTATTTGTATCTTAAAATTAGACCAGAAAGAGAGAAATCATTTATAAAAAATAATAAATTTATAATAATAGAATTTCAAGCACTGTATTGGCTCACAGGCAAGATTTTTTTTTTGCTGAAATAGCGGTGTTTGTTTTAACAAACATGAAAAACTTACACATTCATGAATGCTGTTTCTATCAAAGTTGTCACCTCCATGGGGTATAATCACATTTGCATAATATTTCTAACTTTAGGAATGTCCTTGGGAAAAATTCTCCCTCCATTTTCTTTGTAAACAGAAGCCTAATCTTTTGATTCCATGATAAATTATTCTTTCAGTAGTGGATTTTATTTTTTGGAAAAGTCGAAGTCATGATGAGGCAATCTGTTTAGGATTAAAAAAAAAAAAGAGGGTGTAACTTTAAGGCCACAAAACCAGTTTCCAGTTTTATAAATTAATTTTTAAGTTAATTCTAAAATAGATTTCAAAAATATTTTGAAGACTGGCAGAAACATTAAAAAAACATATGGACTCCCCAAGGTGACTTCTTTGTAGTTAACATTCATCTGACCTCAGAGAGACCCTCCCACTGAATTTAAATCCTATGATTTAGGCAACTGTTTTTTCTGCTTAAGCATTAAACTAGTTCTGGTTACCTAAATTCTGCCAAATTTCAAATGAAATGAGTCACTGTGTATGGTCGGGTCCATTAGTTAGTACTTATGTTTCAGAGTTTTCTAGGATTCTGCTGCTTGAAGCGTACTGTGATTTACATTGAGAAGCCACTGTGATATTGTTTGAGATGTCTTAAGCAGAGCAAAAATAAAGTCTTGTCTAAATCGGTCATCAGAAGTAATAACCATGCTCTCCATCCCTCTGAATATTTCATGTAAGTGTACTGAGTGATGGATTTCATTCCTCTCTGCTTACAATGCCTGAGTAACAAACAACTCAGATACAAACAGATGCTTTCCGAACATTCTGTTTTCTTCTGCCTCAGGGGCTGCTGTTGATTTGTGAGCTTCTGGTTGACACCAGTAGCCTTGAAATCTCAGGAGATTTTTGGCATCCCTCCCTCAAGCTTGCTGCACATTATTGGTGGTCCAATGGCAGCGGTCATCACCCGCTCCCTTCTTCTGCCAGAGGAAACTCAGTCTCTGCAACCACTCCCCTGCAACCTTGCCTAATTTCTGATCTGTCTTCCTCTTCCATTGCATTTGGCTCAGAGTAGGGGGAGAAGGGCTGTGGGAGTGGATTTGGAGTGCCTTTAGCAGTAGCAAGGCACCCCAGCCTCATGTGTCAGCTTTCTGTTTTGCATTGTTACTTCTGGAAGGACATTCTATTACAAATACCTATTAAATTGAATTTTCAGTATGATAGCTCTGATTTTAGAAGTTAAATTGGCTTTGTGGATTTGAGAATTTTAGTCCATTTTTGTGGAAAACAACAACAAAGTAGTTTGCAAGTAAACTTAGTTTCTATAAGTTGAGAATTGCTGTAGTTTACTTCTCTGGTTCGTTCTAAAATCACATATTCTAACCAAGTCTTATAAACCAGATCACTAAGTTTGTGAGCCCTAGAATTGTGATTCTCAAATTTAAGGATTTCCTAAAAAATTGTTGAAACATTGATTGCTAGGTTATGCACCTAGAGTTTCTGATACAGCAAGTTTGTGGTGGGGGCTGAATATTTGCATGATGCCTTTCTGCTGGGCCAGAGCAGACTTCGAGAACCACTGACCTAGAGGACAGGCTACAGATCTAAAATTACCGTCAATCTTTGTTATTCATAATATAATTTGAGTCTCAAATTTTCACGAGAGTGTGAATTTTAAATTCTTCTAGCAGAGACGCAACTAAATGTAGATGCATCCGGGTTCACTTACAACTTATATTAAATTACTTATTTTCAGGCTTGCTATCAGATATTAATTAACTCCACAGTTTACAATGAAAAATTTTTACAAGCAGACAATAAGTGGACTAGTATTCATGAATTCACATTTTTAATCTGTGATAAACCAACCAAAGTTTATTTCCTCACAGACATTCCTTTTGCTTTTGAGCCACACTTTCTCAGCAGTTTTAAAAATCTAAATCTAAAAAATCTAAATTTCCACCAAGTTTGTTATCTTGTTGGTTTGAAGTTGATAAGTTGGTTTTTTTTTTTTTTTTTTTTTTTGAAGAGCTATGGATAAATGGCTCCCAGGATGTGCCTGCTGTGATGGGTGGAAAACATAATTGATTTTATAGTTGTGCTGAGTGCTCAGCTCTGGAATCTGCTTACACTTTGCAGATGTGTGAATTGAATGGGAATGGGAGAATTCTGTTGCTAATCACCACAAGCCTCAGGCCTTGGTTTGGGAGGTGAATGGGCATGGGATTGCTTTCCTTTCTTGAGGAAAAATGAAATCAAAGCCATAACATGTTTTTTTTCTGTTGGCTCTCATGTTCTCACTTTAAAAAACACATTCCTTTTGATCACTGTGCAGCTATCTTAGTTCAGTTGTCTTCCTGACAGATGAATACTTTTGATATTTTGGGGTGAGGAAGTTTGCACATAAGTGAAAGTAGGCTGGGTTAGGCCTAAATTCATGCCAATTAATGAGTGTGTCTCTTCGTTCCGGTGTTCATACTGGAAACTTCTGCACGCTATTAAGCATTCACAGGGCTGGGGAAGTAGAGTCGCCATCAACAAATAAGCCCAGCCTTGGGGACATCAGGCTTAAGCTCAAAGGCCGACTGTGTCATTTGTTAGTAATGCTACTTCGGGCAAGTACTCAGTTTCCCTGTCTGTCAAATACGATAGAGCCTGCAGGACTGGGAGGAATTAGAAACTCTTGATGTAAAACACCTGGTGCACAGTAAAACAGCCAATAAATGGAACTTAGTATTAGAGACAAATTCTTAAATTTGCTCATCAATTTCAAATTTCCTGTCTTCTTCATTTGTGAAAGCACACCTGCTATATTAACTTGTGAAAAAAAAAATTTCTAAGCCCCTGAATAATAATCAAAGAAATACCTATGTGCCTTTTGCTGAATTTTTTTTCAGGATGATTTATGCTTATTTGTCCTTACTTTTTTGTCTACTGTGTGCAGATGGATTTGTGATTGGCTTGTGGAATTTTAATAAGCACATCAGAACCTTTACCAATTTGGTTGAATTCTTTAAAGCAACTTCTAATTACAGGATAGTTATAAATACAATTGCTATTAGGAGTCTGGTAAATGTTGAAAATCCCCACCATGTTGCTTAGCACATACCATTTACTCAATAAATATTAGTGGCTATTATTAGTAACTGTAATATTTAGAGGTTCCATCATATGTGCTTCTAGGCTGTGAATGTTTTAAAAAAGTGAGAGCGTATTTTTCCTGACCACTTCTTATATGGGTTCATAGTCAGGATGCAAGTTAAGATATCACTTCAGAGAGATCTCACAAAGAGTGGTTTCCTCTTTTATTTATTATGGCTTCCTGGTCTCCCCTGCTATTGAGGCAGTTTTCCTAGTGACTCTGAGAACCCAACTCCAAAACTGCTGCCTCACAGGTACTTCTCTAGAGTTTGTCAGGGAATACCCCCAGAGGTCAGTCCACAGAGCCTGCCCAAGACTTGTGTTTGTCCCTCAAGTTTCACTATACTTAAAAGAGGAAGTTCAAATATGTATATTTCATCATGCAGAACCATTTTTATTATTTTTTTACGACTGACTAAGGGTACAAAGGACAGGAAGAAATTGACTTGGACCCCAGTTAAGAATGTTGTTTATGGGGTGCCTGGGTGGTTCAGTCAGTTGAGCATCTGACTCTTGATCTCAGCTCAGGTCTCGATCTCAGGGTTGTGAGTTCAAGCCTCTCACTGGGCTCCATGTTGGGTGTGGAGCTTACTTGAAAAAAAATACATAGATAAAAGAATGTTGTTCAACAATAAGGTTAATTATTCCACTGATTTTTAGCCTACTAAAGCCTTTTGCTCTGATGAGCATCAGAATGATACCTTTCTGACCTCTCAAAAGAAGCACTCACCTCCTAGCAACCACCCATCCTTTCCTCTCTCCATGAGCTTACTATGAATGGAGGTACCAAGAGGTGATTTAGGGTGGAGAAATCAAAGGTCCGTCACTTTAATCTCCATTAGCCTTCCCAAAGCCACCCCCAAATAATCATAAATTTCACTGAAAACCAGGTACTGAATGTGCAGCTCTCTGCAGTGTGTGGACAATGTGTGTTTCTACTCAGTTTAAGTCAGGTTGATGTCTCTGGGCTTTGCCTCAACAGAGCAGCATTTGGTACCTTCACTGCTCCTCCCTCCACAACTGCAGTGGAGAAATTCTGGATCTATAATTTGGAAAGGCTACCGGAGCAGGTTTTTGAAGGAAAGCGTCTCTAGGCCACTGCAAGTGGGATTTAATTAACAGAAATGCAATGTAACACACACGTTTTCTGAAATAAGACACATCTGTAGCCGATGTTTGCAAGATTTCTTGCTGGAAATGGAGAACAGCCCAATAGATTGTCTCTAGGTGGTCTTTTCCAAGCTTCAAAGAATACATTTTGTGTAGCATCCTGGAGGTATTGCTGAGACCGAAGCATGAATACCATTTCATCTAATACAGCCCTGCGTGAAGAATGTGCATCTTCTATATTCCCCAAATGAGGTCAAACTACTCATCATTGGGACCGGTGGGTATTGTTTCTACGCTTGATTTAGCCTCTGATTTTCCCAGGCTGAGGGTGGGATTTGTCAGAGGCTAGAACTTTAACGGATTTTTAGTTTTAAAAAGATAAAAGGAGAAAGAAAATCAAACTGAATCATTAACCTGAATTCTCGTAGCAACCGGATAACTATTGCCTAGCTCTTATATCTACCAGGAGCAAAAGCCTGAAGTTTATGATCTGCTGAGAATGCCTTATGCATTAACCTGAGCAAGGAGAGAGCCCCTTTCATTGGACTTCCTCTTTATGTTCCTTTGCCAGGCTTTACACACGTCGTTTTTCAGACTTTGTCTCTCTCTGCTATACCAAGTCTCAATTATCCAGGCTGTGATACTATCCCGAACATATCCGAATCAGCCCCAGGAGAATGATCAGTCCCCTTGACTGTTTGTAATTGTCTATTTAGGCCAGAGGTTGGCAAATCTTTGTGGGAAGAGCCAGGTAGTCAATAGTTTTAGGCTATTCATGTACATGAATAAGTGCGACTGTGTTCCAATAAAACTTCATTTTCCAAAAGAGGTGGCAGGCCAGAATGGGTCTGTGGAACTTAGTTGTCGATCCCTGATTTAGATCATTCCTGGTGAATCTATAAAAGTGGACTATGTGAAGAGCTTCAATCTTCAAAATAATTATTAGGGGTAATCATGCTTGAAGCAGCTCAGGGTTTTCTTTAAAAAATTATAAAGAGCAAGAGGCTTTTAAAACCACACCATCTACAGCAGCCAGAGTCTTATGAATGTTAGGGAAAGGCAAATGCCATACATCAATGCACACTGATGGAACAGCGAGCCGATGGCCGCCTAGACTTCGAACACCAGCGGATCTTGGCACAGCATTTATAAAGTTTGCAAGCAAGTAAATGCTTTAAGGAGCAGATGGATAAAGCTCAATCAAGAGCATTTGTCTTCGAAATACACGGCTTGGGACATATGTTTTCCTGCCAGACATATAGTTGGATTATTTAAGCTATTACTGAGAGTTATGGAGCATTTTTTTCATTAATGAGAAAATAGCTTTCCACGTGGGTCATAACGAACAGTTTTCTCTATCCGGAATCCGTTTGGCTGTGGTCTTAGGTTGCTCTCATTTTCACTCAGCAGCTTAACAGAAAAATGCAATCATGACCTGAATAGGTTGTAGGCCCACATGACCTACTGTCATTTTGGCAGAAATGCTTCAACTGGCTCCATTTATGGCTGCTGACAGGCAGGGGGTTGTTTGTTGTATCAAAGCTGTGGCCTTGAGACACCTACGCCTTCTGACTTTCAGAGATTCGGTGAACAGAGCTTGAAAAGGGACTTGTAATCAAGTCATTTTCTCTATTTTCTCCCTAAAAATTTGTGCTCATAAAATACCACACAGGTGGTAAGTAGTGGAGATAGTGCTCGAGCACTTGTTACAGCCTTGGCACAAGGGCTGGAAATAGCGTGGCCAGATTTAGCCAAGAGAAGTACGGGAGGCCCAGTTGGATTTGAATTTCAGATAAATGACAAATAATTTTGTTAGTATATATAAGCGTGGCAAATGAAATAGTTGGACCATACTTACACTAAAAATATTATTTATACTAAATGCTTGTTGGGACATAGTTATGCTAAGAACTTATTTGGTATTTATCTGAAATTCAAATTTAAGTAGGCGTGCTAACATACTCAAGCGTGCTCTCGTAAATGGAGTTTTAGCTCATACTATGTTTGATACTGGATACCGCTAAAATTTAAAAATGCAAATGCTTCTAGCAGACAATTCTCAATACTTTATTGTTGAATCTGTCTTAGTTGAATCCCTGCTCCTAAAACACCTTTTTAATGCAAGCATGGGAAGGATGCTTTTATTGTGGGGGTATGTTTTCTTCAATTCATGATGGGCAGGAAAAGTTTAAAATGATTGGGTTTGCTCTCTATTTTAATGATAGATTTTCCTTTTGTTGTTTCTTTCTAAGCTTTATGGCATGTTTTTTTTTGGAAACTAGATATAAGAAAAAAAAAAGAAAGAACAAACCAACGAAAGGAAGAAAGAAAATACTTACACTCACCCACACTGTTATTATTGAGAGAAAACCACTGTAAACCACTGCAAACATTTTGGGGCTCATCAGTATAGCCTCTTGCATATATATGCATATGATAAATAGAACAGCTGAGATATCTTGGGTATTCAAAAGTACTTCAGCTCTGAAATATCGCCTTTACCTTTAATTTCCAAATAAGTAGACTCGATTCTCCTTCCACCATATTGTGAGACATCCAGAGCACCCAGGATCTTTGAGAAGATTCACTAAAGCATGTAACCTGTTTCATACAACCTCTTGCTCCCCATTCCTCCTTTCCTGGACCCTCAACCATCCCTCTAGTTGTCACACATCCTCTTTTCACGTGTTTAATCTCATTAGAAATGGTCTCTGACTGAGTTCTTCCAAATGCTAATGCACAGCTGTTGTATGCAATTGACTTTTGCAGAAGGTTAGAAAGTTTGTGGAAGTGGATTATATACCACAGCACAGGATGGCAGGTAACTTAATACTGAGTACTAGACAGACTGTTCTTAGAAGATTCTCTGTCATCCCCCACTGTGGGGGTTTTTCATTTGGGCTCTGGCCACCTGCCTTATTATAATTCCCAACCCCTGTAATTCCAGTGCCCCTTCCCACAGCCTTCTTCTGCTTGGTCCTTCTCATTCTAGAGCCCTGACGTACCCTTCCCCAGGTTGTCTGTTTCCTTTACCTTCTTTAGATGGGAAGCCTGAAAATTCTCTTTACTTTATTATGCAGACCACTGAGTACATTTTTGGTTTAACCTTCTCCCTGCCCTGGCCTTTCTCAGGGCTCAGACTTTCTCAGGAAAAATTTTGTATTTTTTATATTTATATTTTAAATTTATATTTTTCATGTGTTTATATTCTGACTTTACGATCAAGTCAGATTAGTCCCTTTTATTAACCATCAAATATCTACTTATCTATCTCTATAGATAGATATATAAATTTTTGTCTGAGAAAAAATTTGTATATAAATACACACACACATACACACACACACATTCACATACATACACACCCACACATGTGGGTGTGTATGTATGTCAGCTGTCCAAGGAACCAGAAAAAACTTTGGAATATACTTTTTCTCTAACTTGAGCCAGACCAATTATTCTTAAAGGCTTCCTTCACACCAGTCATCCCTGTGGGTGAAAGAACATTTATTCTTCTCCTTTTATGCTCTGCTTTCCCGGATCCTCCTCACCCCAGTCTCACAGAATCTATTGCAAATGAGCTGTATTCCAACTGTAAGATTCATGATTTTATGATTCTTTTTTTTTTTTTAAGATTTTTTATTTATTTATGCGACAGAGACAGAGACAGCCAGCAAGAGAGGGAACACAGCAGGGGGAGTGGGAGAGGAAGAAGCAGGCTCATAGCGGAGGAGCCTGATGTGGGGCTCGATCCCACAACGCCGGGATCACGCCCTGAGCCGAAGGCAGACGCTTAACTGCCGTGCCACCCAGGCACCCCTGATTTTATGATTCTGTTTGAAGTGCCCTCCAAGACTCAAGTGAAGGGCTGTTTTTATCTTATTTTATTTTTGGGATCAGCCTCCACATCACCCCAGTCCCCTCTGGCACTGATGTGTCACTCTGCAGTGGCCTCGTTTATTCATGAGTCTCTCTAGGAGCTTCCGGTAAGCAAGGATGATGTCTAATTCTCTTTCTCCATTTGCTCACCACATTGCCTAGAAGACAGTAGGTGCTCAATAAATATTTGTTGACTGCACTGATGAACCACTACATGGAGGAGTCAATGGACAGATAAAATCTCTCTCTCTTTCTCTAAGCCTCTCTCCTTGACTACCCACTGGTATGATCAAGCATTGCTTAGTATCACAGGAAAGAGTTGGTCCTGAAAGTGAGTTGCTGTCCAGCAGTTTAATTTTGAAGAGAAGGATCCTGGGGGAGGTGCTGTCTTCATAATCCTAAAACACTCCCAGATCTTCATTGGTAACAGTGAAAAGGAGAACCTTCCATGCTTGTGGAAATTACATAGAATAATTGATATTAGCATCTGTGTTCATAGTTTCAATTGCAAACAAATGAGTATAAAACAGTAGAAACTCTACACCAGTGTTTGGGTCAAATTTTTTTTTAATTTTTTATTAGGTTTTCTTATCTTTTTTTAAAATTTTATTTGTCAGAGAGAGAGAGGGGAAAGAGTGTGCACAAGCAGAGGGAGCAGCAGGCAGAGGGAGAAGCAGGCTCTCCGCTGAGCAAGGAGCCGATGAGAAATTGGATCCCAGGACCCTGGGATCATGACCGGAGCCAAAGGCAGACACTTAACCAACTGAGCCACCCAGGAGTCCCTGGGTCAAAATATTTTTATAAGAAATTTTAAGACACTGTACTTCTCCATGACAGCTTTTTTGATACCCATAATGATCCACAATAATTTTATTCATTTTGATTTCAGTGTTATTTATCTTGAAGCAGAACTGACTGCTCCTTCACCTGTGTTTTTGAGTTCATTATTAATACGTTAATGTAGTTCAGACATGTGACAAAGAGAAATAATGAAATCTCAGCGTTAGTGGAAACTTCTTATCTACCACATTCTACCTTATTCTTCTCACTCTTGCTCAGAGTTTACTCTCCTGGATTTAGTGTTTATAATTCTCATAAGCACGTTATACTAATACTCCATATAATCTGTACAATTATATATAATTGGTTCTACATTAAGATATTACATGAAGTATATAATGGTAGTAATTTTTAAATAATTTGGTTATTTGCACAATATTATGTTTCTAAGCTATGGTTATGTTGATAGGTATAATGCAGGTAACTTATTGCTTTGTACTATTTCACTGGAGAGATGTCTCATCTATTTATTCTTAAGTTGATGGGCATTTAGATTATTTTCTTCTTTGCCTCTCACGTAAAGCATCAGGAAAATATTTACGTACATGATTTCTTGGGCCAGGTGCAGGAGTTTCTCTAGTGTATGTACTAGGATTGCTAGGTTATAGAGTACACTTACGTTCTCCTTTTCTGGGGTATTGCCAGATGGCTCTCCAAAGTGGATTTACCAATTTACTTTCCTTTTAGGTACATGTGACATTAACTGTTGCTCCACATCCGTGCCAGCAATTAGTATTGCCAACTTAGTGGGTAGGAAATGGTATTTCATTATGGTTTTAGTTTGCTTTTTTCCTGATGACTAGTAAGAATAAATGTCTTTTTATGTTTTGTTTTTGGCATTCATGTTTCTTGTTCTGTGAATTTCCTGCTCCTGTAACTTGCTAATTATCCCATTTTTAAAAGCTAATTTGCAGAGCACTTAAACTGTATTTTTGACTTACAAAACCTTTTTTGATTTTATGTATTGCAAATATCTTCTTCCCATCTATGGGTTGGCATAGCAGTTTTTCCATCTGTGATTAACATAGCAGTTAACTCATTGTGTAATATTTTGTGTTTGTCCAGCTTTCTCTCATAATGCTATGAATTCAAGTGAGAGTGGGAACAGACTTTTTAATTTTTATTTCCTTAGTCCCCAGCATAGATAACACCCAGTAAAATTGCTTGAATTGACTTGAGAGTGCCACTTAATTTAATGTACATGCTATTGTAGATTTGCGTTTTTTCCCTAAGCCTTTCAATCTGAAGGCATTTCTGTCAATCTTGGCTTGTAGTTCATACATATACTTGTTCACATACATATGCACATAAATACACATGCACACAGGCATACATTCCTATCACTTGAAAGAGTGACATTTTGACATTTTTATAGATTAGACCCTTTCATTAACCTTGAAAATAGGGCTTCCCTCAATTTCCAAGCAAATAATCTCTTAGAACACTGCTAAGGTCGAGATAGGTAAATATATTCAGATGGGATTGAAATAACAGATGCATTGCTATTTCTAGTCCAGCGTTGTTGGGGAAGCAAGGAGTAAGGAGGGCATAATTGCACAATGCCTTGTCATCTTTGCAGCTTATCAATATCAGCAGCTGACAGAGGCAAGTGTTTGTCAATGAGTTCTATTGGCTGACACTGACCTTGCCGTTACAACCACCGCTTTCTTGACATCTGCTAGTTTGACACGTGGCACCAGACTCTGTGTGCAGCTGGTACCTTGGACTTGAATGTACTGTGAGTTCTCTGGCATTGTTAGTGAAATTCCTTGTTTTTGTCACCATGTCATACCTTTGACATCAACAATAGCTGTGTACTGTCTTTGTGTTTCTTGTTTTGTATTGCAGTAGCTATGTTTTCATTGATGTGAATGTTTTTAATGGTAGCAGACAGCAGATGTTAAATTAGCTGTGGACTGAGGCATGCTCAAATTTGGATTTGCTCCAGGAAAAGTTGATTTTACTCCGACTTTATATAATAAAAAATAATTTATGTAAATTGTAAGTTGGAGTGAGCATTATGAATTTGAAGAATTGTTTTGCATTTAACCTGTAGCTATTTCTTAAGACTAAACTTGAGATGATAAACTTTAAAAATTTGTAAGAACTTTAAGTAGGAAGAACTTGGGAATGTAAAAACGTATCATGATTTGATCTTGAAATACATTTGAAAATGCAATTCTAACTTCTTGACATGTTCTTAGTTATGCACTGGGATTGTAAAATATAGAAGTCACAGTTCTCATTTTGCCCCCTTTGTCCTTCCTTGAACTTTCTCTCTCTCTTTCTCTGCCCCCCTTCCCTTCTCTCTTTCCTAACCTGGCATCCAAACATTCCTACACTCTTAAGGTGAATCTTTGCACTCCAATTATAAAGTTTCAGTATCTGTCCCCCACCCCCAATAGTGTCTTTTGAAAGTAAGAATTATCCACAGCACTAGCTGGAAATAACATTGTTGTTTATGGTGCTGTACATAATTACGTTTACTGTTGATTGTGTCAAGCCTATGATGATGGAATAGTAAATGGGTACTGAATGTTCCTGTAGCTTTTATTTGTGAGGCATTGCTCATGCAATCAGGGTCACATTACCTAGATGTAAGTGAAATAAGACAGGGAGAAGAGGATTTATCTAATCTACCATGAATGCATTCCTGAGTGACTTGATTGTTTTTCTATACCTTCTAGCAGGTGAATATTTGTACATTTGTACGATAGCTGAGAATCTGTTTTATTTGGGTAAGAAGGAGAGAAAAGTACTTTTTGCCTTGCAAATTCAGGCATTTTTTTTTCTTCTAGAATTTCTCAAATTGGGAAGATTAGTCCATTTTTATTGCTTTTTCAGTTTATTCCCCCAGGGTAGCACAGCTATAACTGTTCCTAATATATCCTGGTTATTGAAAAAGCCTTTTTATCTCAGAGCTAAGGGGGCAGTTGAATAGTGAATTTTTATTCCAGAAGTTCAGCCATTGTGAATTTCTGTAAAATTTTGTCTTTGCCTTACTTATTTTATGTATAAATGCTATACGTTAAGACTTGGAGCTTCTGTAAGATGATGCCAGAAGTTACTCTAGAAATGTGTTCAGACTCTGTAGCAGAAGTCTGAAGATGCAATAGCCTGGGTAGATCTGATTTTAAATCCACTGTACTTATCCTGTGATAACTATCAACTAGGAATTGCATCCATGCAAGACTTTTCACTGTTAGTAAATCCCGAGCTCCAAATGCAAGTTCCTTAAATGGATAGCTGGAGGACATGGCCAGGTTAACTGCCAGTTTCATCTCCATTCCCTCCCCTCTCCAAATTCCAGCCTCACAGGTTCTACTGGCTACCATCCCAAGTAGCATCTCCGAGAGGCATAACTCTGAGAAGCATTGTAGGGTAATGCTTAAGATCACAGTGCCAAAAAGGCCTGGATTTGAGTTCTAGATCTGTCGTTTACTTGGTGTATGGCCTTTCACTGAGAGGTTATTTAACCATTTCTCAAAATTATGAAGACTTTGTTTTTTTTGGGGGGGCAGTTTAAGGCTCACAGCAAAATTGGGAGAAGATACAGAGATTTCCCACAGCCCCTCTGCCCTCATACATCCATAGCCTCTCCCATTATTAACATCCCTCGCCAGAGTGGTATATTTGCTGTAATCGATAAATCTAATGGACACATTATGATCAACCAAAGTCCAGAGGATTACCTAAGGGTTCACCCTTGGTGTGGTACATTTTAGGGGTTTGGACAAATATATAATGAATCTATCAATCATTATTGTGTCATACAGAGCATTTTCACTGCCCTTAAAAGCCTCTTTGTTCCATCCGTTCATCTCCTCCTCTTCTATCAACCCCTGGCAACCACAGATCCTTCTACTATCTCCATAATTTTGCATATTCCAGAATGTCATATAGTTGGAATCATACAGTATATAACCTTTTCAGATTGGCTTCTTTCACTTGGTAAAATGTATTCAAGTTTCCTCTATGTTTCTTCATGGCTTGATAGTTCAGTCCTTTTTAACACTGACTGTATTCCATTTTCTGGGTGTACCATAGTTTATTCACCTACTGAAGGACATCTTTGTTGCTTCCAAGTTTTGGTGATAATGAATAAAGCTGCCATAAACATCTGTATGCAGTTTTTTGTGTAGACTTTTTTACTGATATATAGTTGACCTACAATATTTCATTGGTTTCAGGTGTACAACCTAATGATTCAACAACTTTATATGCTATGCTCTGCTCACCACAAATGTGGCTACCATCTGTTACCATACAGTGCTATTATAATACCATTGACTATATTCCCTATGCTGTACCTTTTCTCTCTGTAACTTATTCATTCTTTAACTGGAAGCCTGTTTCTTCCACTCACCTTCACCTATTTTGCCCATCCCCCTAACCATCCTCCCCTCTAGCAACCATTAGTTTGTTCTCCGTTTTTATGCATCTGTTTTTGCTTTTTGTTTATTCATTTGTTTTCTTTTATAGATTCCACATAGATGTGAAATCATTTAGTATTTGTCTTTGTCTGACTTATTTCACAAATGCAACTCAAAACCACAATGAGATATTACCTTACACCTGTCAGAATGGCTAGAATGGAAAAGACAAGAAGTAACAATGTTGGTGAGGAGGTGGAGAAAAAGGACTGTTGGAACTGTAAACTGGCGCAGTCACTGTGGAAAATAGTATGGAGGTTCCTCAAAATATTAAAAATAGAAATACCATATGATCCAGTAATTCCAGTGCTGGGTGTTTACGCAAAGAAAATGAAAACACTAATTCAAAAAAATATAGGCATGCCTATGTTTATTGCAGCATTATTTTCAATAGCCAAAATATGGGAGCAACCCATTTCCATCATTAGATGAATAGATAAAGAGGAGGAGGCATGCATATATATTATATATACACACACATACAATGGAATATATATATATAATGGAATATATATTCCAAACACTCTCTCTCTCTCTCTTATATATATATATATATATAAGTGATAAGTGAGAGTACCTGTTGCTCTACATCCTTGCCAGCATTTGGTGTTGCCAGTGTTTTTTTGTATTTTGGCCATTGTTAAGTATGTAGGGGTATCTCATTGTCTTTGCCTGATGACATATGATGTGGAGTATCTTTTCATATGCTTTTTTGCCATCTATCTCTGTATCTTTTTTGCTGAGGTATCTATTAAGATATTTGGCCCATTTTAAAAATCAGGTTGTTTGTTTTCTTATTGTTGAGTTTTAAGTGCTCTTTGTATGTTTCAAATAACAGTGTTTTATCAGGTGTGTCTTTTGCAAATATTTTCTTTCAGTCTGTGGACTATCATCTCATCTTCTTGACATTGTCTTTTGCAGGTCAGAAGTTTTATTTTTAATTGTCAGGCTTAGCAATTATTTCTTTTTTTTAAAAAGATTTTATTTATTTATTTGACAGAGATAGAGACAGCCAGTGAGAGAGGGAACACAAGCAGGGGGAGTGGGAGAGGAAGAAGCAGGCTCCCAGCGGAGGAGCCTGACGTGGGGCTCGATCCCACAATGCCGGGATCACACCCTGAGCCGAAGGCAGACGCCCAACGACTGCGCCACCCAGGAGCCCCTAGCAATTATTTCTTTCATGGATCATGTCTTTGGTGTTGTATCTAAAAAGTCATCACCATACTTGAGGTCATATAGGTTTTCTCCTATGTTATTATCTAGGAGTTTTACAGGTTTGAGTTCTACATTTAGGTCTGTGATTCATTTTGAATTCATTTTTGTGAAGGGTTCAATGTCTGTGTTGGATTTATTTTTTGTTCAGTTGCATGTGAATGTCTAATACCATTTGTTGAGAAGACTATTTTTGCTCTATTGCCTTTGCTTCTTTGTTAAAGATCAGTTGGCTCTATTTATGTGGGTCTATTTCTGGGCTCTTTATTCTGTTATATTAAGCTATGTGTCTAGTCTTTCACTAAGACCATACTGATTGGTTATTATAGCTTTATAGTCAGTCTTGAAGTCAGGTAGGGTCAGTCCTCTTTCTTCTTCTTCTTCAATATTGTGTTGGCTATCTGGGTCTTTGCCTCTCCATATGAACTTTGGAATTTGTTGATGTCTACAAAATCAGTTTCTTGGATTTTAATTGATATTACATTGAATCTATAGATCAAGTTTGCAAGAACTGACCTCTTGACCATATTGAGTCTTTCTTCTATGAACATAGAATATTTCTCCCTTATTTAGTTCCTCAATTTTGTAGTTTTTCTCATATAGATCTTATGCATATTTTGTTAGATTTATACATATGTATCTCATTTGTGGGGGTGCTAATATAAATGGTATTGTGGTTTAATTTCAAATTCTGNCTATAGCTTTATAGTCAGTCTTGAAGTCAGGTAGTGTCAGTCCTCTTTCTTCTTCTTCTTCAATATTGTGTTGGCTCTCTGGGTCTTTGCCTCTCCATATGAACTTTGGAATTTGTTGATGTCTACAAAATCAGTTTCTTGGATTTTAATTGATATTACATTGAATCTATAGATCAAGTTTGCAAGAACTGACCTCTTGACCATATTGAGTCTTTCTTCTATGAACATAGAATATTTCTCCCTTATTTAGTTCCTCGATTTTGTAGTTTTTCTCATATAGATCTTATGCTTATTTTGTTAGATTTATACATATGTATCTCATTTGTGGGGGTGCTAATATAAATGGTATTGTGGTTTAATTTCAAATTCTGCTTTTTCATTGCTAGTATATAAGAAAGCAATTGATTTTTGTATATTAATCTTGTATCCTGCCACCTTGCTATAATTGTTTATTGGTGCCAGGATTTTTTTTTTTTTTTTGGTTGATTCTTCTGATTTTCTATATAGACAATCATGGCACCTGGGAACAAAGACAATTTTATTTTTTCCTTCCCAATCTGTATACCTTTTATTTCCTTTTCTTCTCTAATTGCATTAACTAGAACTTCCAGTACAATGTTGAAAGGGCATGGTGAGAAAGGACATCCTTATCACATACCTTGTACTTAGTGGGAAAACTAAGTTTAAATCACCATTAAGTATGATGTTAGCTGTATGCTTTTTTTGTAGATATTCTTTATCAAGTTGAGGAAATTCTCCTATATTCCTAGCTTACTGAACGTTTTTATCATGAATGGGGGTTGGATTTTGCCAGATGCTTTTTCTGCATCTATCGATCATGTGATTTTTCTTTTTTAGCCTATTGATATGATGGATTACATTAAGTGATTTTTGGATGTTGAACTAGCCTTGCATACCTGGGATTAACCCCACTTGGTCATGGTATATAATTCTTTTTATACATTGTTAGATTTAATTTGCTAATATTTCATTGAGGATTCTTGCATCCATATTCAAGAGAGATATTGGTCTGTAGTTTGTTTTCTTTCTTTCTTTCTATAATGTCTTTATCTAGTTTTGGTATTAAAATAGTGTCGGCCTCATAGACAGGAAGTACTCCCTCTGTTTCTGTCTTCTGAAGGAGACTGTAAAGAATTGGTATAATTTCTTCTTTACATGTTTCATAAAATTCATTAGTGAACATACCTGGGCCTGGTGCTTTCTGTTTTGGAAGGTTATAAATGATTAAATTCCTTTAATGGATATAGGCCTATTCCGATTGTCTATTTCTTTTTACATAAATTTTGGAAAATTGTCTTTCTAGGAATTAGTCCATTTAATCTAGACTACCAGATGTGTGAATATATAATTATTCACAATATTCTTTATTATTCTTTTAATGTCAATAGGATCTATAGTGATGTCACCATATAGCTGTCTCCCAGATCAAGAAATAGAACCTCACCAATACCATGAAAGCCCCTCATCCTCCTTTCCTTTGAAGAGGTCATTGTGTATGGAGCTGCCTAGCAGTAGTTGTTCTTACCCAAAATCTGTTTTCTTATTTAGGTTTAAAACTTTGGAGTAACCATTGACTCCTCTCTCTCTCTCATACTCCACATTCAGTTTATTAGCCTCATCATGGCTCTAGTCTCAGAATATATCCAGTCTGCCCAATTCTCACTTCCTCCCTATCTACTATTCTGGTCTCAAATTCACGCTTTCTTACCTGGTTTAGTGCAAAATCAGTGCCTACTCCCTTTGCTTCCCTCCTTGCCCCCCAATGGAGTATTTTTTTTTAAGTATAAACTTTTATTGTCTTGCAAAGCTTCAGATTTCTCCACCCTTTTCCTTTCCCAGAATATCATGTCATAACAAATCAGTTAAAATAAGCCAATGTGATTAGTATCTGTTGCCAAATAACTGTCTGTACATTCAATAGAAGAAAGTAGTGATAAATCAGGTGTATTTTTGTTTCAGACTAACAATCAAAGCACATTGCGAAGCGATGTTTGTGATTTGTAAGAACTAATATAAGTGTATTTTGTACTAAAATTTATATATATATTCTTTTCATATTTTTATCTTTTTTTAAAGCAAATCAAAACTGAAGAAAAGTTCCAAGAAAAGTACAATGTACACCAAATACCCTTCATCTAGAGTCACCAATTATTTAACATTTTGCCATATTTGCTTTATATCTCTATTTCTCTCTCTTTCCCTACCTACCATCATCTTCCTGTTTTTGTTTTTTTTTTTTTTTTTTTTGGAGAACCAATTGAGAATAAGCTGTAGACATCATGATATTTGCTCCCTGAGTACTTCAGCATGGATCTTCTAAGTATAAGAATATTTTCTTATATAACCCCATTATAGTTATCAAATTTAGGAAATTTAGCATAAATACAATACAGTTTTCCAACATATATTCTATATTAACTTCCTCCACAGCTAGTACCTTAGCCCCAAACTCATCCTTTCTTGCTTGGATTAGTGCAAAAATAGTGCACTGTCCTTTATAACATTGTCCTTTATAGCATTGTTTCTTTTCAATCCAGAATGTAATCCTGGTTCCTGGGTTATATTTAGATGTCTTTTTTGTTTCCTTTATATAGAACATTTTCTCAGCTTTTCTTTTTCTTTTCTGACATCGATATTTTGAAGAGTACAGAATATATATTTTTTGTGGTCCTTTGACAAGTGTTTTTTGGATTATTTCTTCATGATTAGATACAGGTCATTATTTTTGGCCAGAATGAAATATAAGTGATATATTCTTCTTGTCATAACACATGGGAAGGCACATGATTTTAGTTTGCTCATTTATTGTTGATGTTAACATTGATCACTTGGTTAAGGTGGTGTCTACCATATTTATCTATTGGAAAGGTATTACATTCTTTTTTACAATTAATAAGTGATCTATGAGGAAATACTTTGAAATTATATATATCCTGTTCCTAAACAAACTTTCACTTGATGGATTTGGCATTCATTGAGGAGTCTCTCCTGAATCATTCATTATAGTGAGGGTTCCAAAGTTGTGATTTTTCTAACTCCTAATATTGCTTCTATTTTTAGTTGGCACTCTGCTGTCAGGGAGTACAGAAGTACTCCCTACCCCTTCTAGTTATGCATGTATGTGTAATTTTTAGTATCATGTTGCATTTCTCTCGACTCAACTTTAGAATCAGTCATTTCCCCATCTTCGGTTAGTTTTAGGGGTAAATAACATACAGGAATCAAGATTTGGGTGCCTTATGTGTTTATTTCTTCTGGGGAATCATTGCTTCTAGGTGCTTTCAGCAGACAAAGCTATGAAAAACAAATGTTTTTATTGTTATCTCTAATATTCAACAGATCAGTGTTCTTCCTTACCATCCCTCTTCATATTTTTATCGCCTTCCTCCCACAGTAAAGGACTTACAACTGCACACAACACTATGGATTAATTTTGTGAATATAACATTTAAAAAGTTTGCACTGTGTGAGTCCATTTATAGTTAAGAAAAAAACGCATGTGACATGAATCTATGCTGTTAGAAGTCCAAATAGCAATTAGCCTTGGCGGGGGGATGGTGACTGAAAGGGAGGATGAGGGTTCTGGGGTACTAGTGAGGTTTTGTTTCTTGAGCTGGGAGATGATTATAAGGGCATATTCAATTTTATAAATTCTTTAAGTTGTACAATGATATTTCGTGCANAGAAGTCCAAATAGCAATTAGCCTTGGCGGGGGGATGGTGACTGAAAGGGAGGATGAGGGTTCTGGGGTACTGGTGAGGTTTTGTTTCTTGAGCTGGGAGATGCTTATAAGGGCATATTCAATTTTATAAATTCTTTGAGTTGTACAATGATATTTCCTGCATTTTTTTGATATCTAAATTAAACCTCAAACATTACTTGGATTAATTTATTTTGCTTTCCTTTGTATGACTATGTTAACAGTTCTATATCTGATTAGGTTANTATTTTTATCGCCTTCCTCCCACAGTAAAGGACTTACAACTGCACACAACACTATGGATTAATTTTGTGAATATAACATTTAAAAAGTTTGCACTGTGTGAGTCCATTTATAGTTAAGAAAAAAACGCATGTGACATGAATCTATGCTGTTAGAAGTCCAAATAGCAATTAGCCTTGGCGGGGGGATGGTGACTGAAAGGGAGGATGAGGGTTCTGGGGTACTAGTGAGGTTTTGTTTCTTGAGCTGGGAGATGATTATAAGGGCATATTCAATTTTATAAATTCTTTAAGTTGTACAATGATATTTCGTGCATTTTTTGATATCTAAATTAAACCTCAAACATTACTTGGATTAATTTATTTTGCTTTCCTTTGTATGACTATGTTGACAGTTCTATATCTGATTAGGTTAAATTTGTTGTTGTTGTTTATATTCACTTTTAGGATCCCTTCCCACTGTTGTTAATTTAATTTAATTTTTTTCAAATATGTAAAACATTAGCATGATTTCAAAAGTCAAAACTATACAAAAATGTGTACTTGGAGAAGGACATTTCCTCCGGTATCCCTCCTGCTTTTCCTTCCTCTCCCTACTGTAAGTAATCAATTTATCAGTTTGTGTTTCATCATTTCCTGTTTTCTGTTCCTAATATAGCAGCCAAATGATCCTTTCAAAGCATAGTGAGAGCATGTTATGGCTTTGTTCCAGGTATTCCAATAGTTTCCCATATCACTCAGAATAAAAACTAAAGTCTTTATAGTGGGTGAAATGGCCCCACCAGTCTGGCCCCTCTCCTCAAACATTCTTATTCCATCTTCCTATGGCTCTTCTGCCAGGATCACTCATCCTCAGCCACACCAAACTCTGTTCTTCAAACGGATAGTCTCCCAACCTTGGGTCTTAGCTTTTGCTATCCTCTCTTCTTGGAGTATTTTCCCCTAGACACCAAGTCTCTTCTTAAAAGTCACCTAGATGGCTTTCCTGTCCAATTTATTTAAATCTGTTTTACTCCCACATCTTCTTTCTGGCACACTCCCTATGCATCTTCATGCTTATTTTTTTCTCAGCACTATCACATTCTAATACATAACTTATTTGTTTTATTTATTGTTTCAAGATAAGGAAGTGTTGGGGTACCTGGGTGGTGCAGTTGGTTAAGCATCCAACTCTTGGTTTCAGCTCAGTTCATGATCTCAGGATCATGAAATTGAGCCCCACATTGGGCTCCATGCTCTCTATGGAGTCTGCTTGAGATTCCCTCCCCCTCTGACCCTCCTGCTCGTGCTCTCTCTCTGTCTCTTTCAAATAAATAAATAAATAATAAAAAGGAAGTGTTAGTTGAAGAAAAAAAAAAAAGAAATGGAAAGGAAATCTGGAAGGGAAAATAAGGGCAAAAGGGAATAAATGCAATGAAGGGAGCCCAGGAGTTTCAGATAAATATGGACACCCTTGGGGGCTCCTGGGTGGCTCAGGTGGTTAAGTGTCTGCCTTCAGCTCAGGTCATGATCTCAGGGTCCTGGGATCAAGCCTGGCTTTGGGCTTTCCTCTCAGCAGAGTCTGCTTCTCCCTCTCCCTCTGTGATCTCTCTTGCCTTCACTCTCTCTAAAATAAATAAATAAAATCTTAAAAAAAAAATATGGACACTCTTGAAAGCTCTTGGTGGCTGCCCTTAAGTGTACCTGCTGCTTCAACATGGGGCAACTGCTCTCAGAAGTGTGTGACAGTGAGAAGGCAGACAATCCAAGCTTTCAACCCACATGGGGACATTTGTTGGAAGAACATTATTTTGCCTAAATAAAAGAAAGCAGATTTGGCCTGGGTGGTGCTGTTATTTACTGAACTGATTAAGAAAATTTTCAAAAGCACAAGATATATTCAGATGCTTATGATGGAAATTCCTTTTTTGGACTCCTCTGCAACGTGAGATTCTTGCCCTTTGCCAGAAGGCCCATCTGCCAGATGGCAACCAGACTTTCTGTAAAGCCTAAAGCTCTACTTGGGGATTGTGTCTACAGGGAAAACACCTGGGTGGGCTGAACTTAGTCTTTATTGAACTCAACTTCTCGAGCTAAGCGGCTCTCTTTGGGAGTCGTCAGAAAGGACCAGGGTATTATTTCACTTTAGCTCTTGGTCCAAAGAGGAAATGTTCATATGCTCATGCTAATGTGTTTCCCAAACTTCACTCATTTAGTTTAAGCCAGGTGGTTTTAGATTCGAGGTAAAATAGTTTCTCTTTTCTGAAGAAAACCTGAAGAAAACAAAGAAATTTCTGTGAGGTCTTTGAGACAGGGAACTTTCTGAATATGTCAAAGGTCAGATGCTAGAGATTCAGGGAAGAAAGAGGTAAGAAAATGGCCTAAGTAGGAGATCTGAGGGACAGGGCGAGGCACATACATATCGGCCTGGCAAAGTATTGATTTGTTTGACCCTTCTTTGCTTTCCCTGGGGTTTTGTGGCAGATGAGACAATCTTGAAGCCAGAATTGAAAGAGGCCAAAGAGCGTGATGAGCCATAAAGACTGTGCCATTATTGAACCTTACACGTGGAGATAAATGCCACTCATCCATCCCCACTTCCTTGCTAGCCAATTTTTTTAAATTACAAAGGCATCAGAGAATGTCTTCTGAAGCACATCTGTCTCTCTGATGTTAGGGCAAACTGGTTTCTCAATTTGGGTATTATTTACCAGTCCCTGTTAAGCTAAAAAAATGTTGTATCATAAAGGTCAGCTACCATGCTTGAATAGCCGAAATTATACCTATTGTAGTGGTTTCACAGTGGGTGAGCACAGCTCAGTGGTGGTGTCTGGTTAACCACTAGGGCATCAGAAGAAATTATTAATCTGTAATAATTTTTATTTTCACCATTTCAGTATCCATTTAGGTGCATATTTTACAAGATACATTTGTGCAGAAATACTTGCACAAGGTAATCGACCAACCAACAACCAATAAATATGTATGTAGTGGAGGTATGTGTCCAAATTTATTATTATTATTATTATTTTAAAGATCCTATTCATTTATTTGACAGAGAGAGAGATAGAGCCAGCAGGGGAACACAGGCATGGGGAGTGGGAGAGGAAGAAGCAGGCTCCCAGCGAAGGAGCCTGATGTGGGGCTCGATCCCAGGGACTCTGGGATCACACCCTGAGCAGAAGGCAGACGCTTAACGACTGAGTCACCCAGGTGCCCCACCAAATTATTTTATTTTATTTTTTTTAAAGATTTTATTTATTTATTCGACAGAGAGAGAGACAGCCAGCGAGAGAGGGAACACAAGCAGGGGGAGTGGGAGAGGAAGAAGCAGGCTCATAGCAGAGGAGCCTGATGTGGGGCTCGATCCCAGAACACCGGGATCACGCCCTGAGCCGAAGGCAGACGCTTAACCACTGTGCCACCCAGGCGCCCCCAAATTATTTCTTTTAATAGAAATCTTGGAGACCACTTTCCCAGTATGCCTTATGATAGTCTACCTCAATTTAAATAATCTTTATGTACTAACACCTTGAGACTGAGACTTTCCTCTCAGTAAGTGTTTAACAAATACTTAAGTGCTTTTTGTATCCTTAACATGGTAGAGACTGCTGACTCACCAGGAGAGACTTCCTTCACTTTTTTTTTAATGGGAATGCTCATTCTTAAGTAATGGGTGGTAACTCAGTATATTTCCTTAAAATATTTTAATTAAGAGTACCCCTTTCCCCCCAAACTAGACATTTATTTTGAGGGCCATAGCAAAGATTTTGAACTGTTTCTAATGGAACTGAAAAAGAAGAACACACACACACACACACACACACACACAAAGGAAATAAAATATTTAGACAAAGCTATGGTGATTTTGAAGAAAACAATAGTGTTCCCATTAAAAAAAGTATATTTAAAAGTGTAAAATGGGGGGCGCCTGGGTGGCACAGTGGTTAGGCGTCTGCCTTCGGCTCAGGGCGTGATCCCGGCGTTCTGGGATCGAGCCCCACATCAGGCTCCTC